>NC_085872.1:41360423-41375423 GCF_034702125.1 Engraulis encrasicolus | reverse complement strand
AGGATGCTTGAGTGAAAGGGAGAGGGATCCTACAGAGAGGTGATACACTAATAATGAACGTGTTGCCTGTTCGCACATTAAACATCTGCAGAGGAGAGAGAGAGAGAGAGAGAGAGAGAGAGAGAGGGACAGAGGGAGGGAGGGAGGGAGGTAGAGACAAAGAAGGCTTGCATGTGTTTTTGTGTGGATGTCTGCGTGACACTGCGTGTGTATGTGAGTGCATGTGTTTGGTGTCAGTGCAGTTTGTGTGTTGTGGTGTCTGTGCATGCAGCTCTAATTTGTGCACAATAATTGTGAACGGTATATGAGAGGCCTTTAAACAGCTGCTTTGTCTTGTCTTCCAGTTGTGCTGAATTATAATATGTATGGGCAGTAAGAGAATCTCTTGCTGTGATTAGTCCCATAGGGTTTGCTCATCCTGGTGACCACGGGGCCTCTGGTAATTTAGACGTAAAGAGGTTGCTCATCATAAAGAAGACTGCATATTGTGCTGTCAGCTCGTAGGACTGCCAGAGCCAGCGCATCATCTGTCTTGCGACGACAGACTGTCAGACTGTTGAGCAGAGGGACCAATGTAACTGACACAACTGAATTTTAGTGGTTACAGACATGAGCAATTCAGGTTACATGTATAGTACTGCGCAAATGTGGCTTTGGTCATGGCATTCTAAATGCTGTCCACCAAGTTTTATTGCAGAATTGCTAGTATCTGCCTTTTTAAAAAAAAAACAATCCGCAAGCCTTATTTCAGAATGTTTCAGCAATAATTTACATTAAGTTTACGGCAGGATTAAGGATTAATGCGGCTTTGAGAAAGTGTTGAGTTCAGAAAATGGTAATGCTAACAAAATTCATATTCCTTGTGGGATCTCAGAGAAGCAACCCCAAAGATTTTAGAACAAAAAAAAGATGTATCTCCTCATTAATCCTCTATGGTAAAACTTCAGATAAGCCGAGACATTGGAGACTAGCCAACAGCACTCCACCTTCATGGGAAGCAGTTCTGACTCTGCAAAACTTATCTCCCTTTCTGTAAATAGAATTCCTGGTTTATGTAGGCCTAATTCAGAGTTTTGCATTCACTGGCTGTCTACCATCTCCTGTAAACTCTAGCCAGGCTGTGCCCTCCTAGTGACGCACTACCTTCAGCGTTGCTACTAGTTAGGTCAAGAGCAATGCGATTACTTTCTGAGCTCCCGAAAAAAAGGGAACTCCTCCCACTTTGTCGGGAAGCAAACAACCATTAGCAAAACCAAGGGAGGCGGGTCAGCCATGCCATTTGAGAAATGTTCATTGTTATGCTCTTTGTCAGACCAAGTCTCGGAAAGATTTGAAAGTCGATGATAATCAGGCTAGTAAACTCTAGTAAAGCTATTTAAACAGCAAGAAGAAGCCTATTCGTGCTATACGAAAAACTTGTAATCTTACTCCTAACTCACAGTTTTAGTGTGAATAAGCCGAGTCACCTTTCTGTCATTGCACTAAATTTAAGACCGGCACATGTATCAAGCTGAGGTGTTGCTGTTAGGGCTCCATGCAAGACAGCACTCTTAAGGCTGGTACAGAGAATCTGCTGCAGAGCATACCACTCCCATCGTTGTATCCGTAGTACGGCTCAAACAAGACCCTGCCTGGTTGGCAAACACTGTGTAGCGGATTTGTCAAGGGCCTAGTTGTCGGTCCTGATGTGCCGTCCTCTCTACACTCTAAGGAACGCCTGATTGGTCAGAACATCTAAAAAATGACAATGATACTTTAAATTGACACAGAGCTTCATCATTTGAAAGGTCAAGGTAAAGCCGGCATAATGCAGCACTTTCAGGTATTTAGTAGGCTATAATGCCAGCAGTGTGACTCGCAACAAATGAAGTTCACTGACAGCAAAGATTGTCAATGATAGAGCGTGCAGTGAACACTAATAATGTTTTGTCTCTGAGCTGTTCTAGGCTTTCTTTTCTAGTTTACCCTCTATGTACGTGTACATGCCCTGTCTTTAGCGTAGCATTGAGTGTCACACCAGCAGACAATATTGAGTGCAAAGTGCAGACCTCAATTCCAGCCCCAGTGCTATACTCAACTATTTCATTTTTTTGTATTTTGTATTGATTTATATTTTATCATCTTATATTATTGCTGTGATTTACACTGTAGAAAACAGTAATGTTTTGATGTGACACTTCCATGGTGTGAACCGTTGGCACAAGAAGAGTAAATGGTAACATGAGGCTGCCATGTTGTGGCTTGTGGTAGAATCCCTCGGTCCTCACGGTACAGTTCGCGGAAGTTTCTCTCCCAGTGGAGCACCCCTGTTGTGACTGAAATGGGGTGATCGTTTGATAGTTTGCCCCTTGGTGATGGGCACTTAAGCAGGTCCTCTTGAAGATTTCAGTTCCTAGTTGTCAGGACGGAGATGGGTCAAGTGCACATCAAAACATCGGATCCTTTTTTTGACGCTGCCTTGCTCGTTTTCCTTCCAACATTCAGTTTGGACGGACTGTTAAACACACACTCATAATGGTAATATTTTATTGCTGATGCCTTCAGGGAGAAGCACGTGTATTGGTCAAACAATGTGGTAAGAATTCTTTACAATTTCACCAGATGTGTATGTGTCCAACCTGTGTACTTAGCTGTTCCTGTTTTCGAGAATTAAAATAATAATTCTATGCATAATTAGTAGTCGAAATCATCAAAGCTCTGTTCAATACACAAAGGCATTTAAAAAACGGCTCAGTTTCTGACAACTTCCTGTCTATGGGGGTTGTTTGCCATTCACAAGCATTACCATCTACAAGCTATTAACATCATATTACTGGGACATCATTGCTGAAGTGGTTTCAACAGCACACAGTTTCATTTTCACAGTGAAGAAATAAAATATTTCCCCAGTGAACAGGGATGAGAAGAGGTTGCTGCGAATGAAACGGAATGAGGGTTAATAATGTGCATTAGGCCTACTTTATTAACCCTATTTGCGTAAGTAACACACTACCCCCTCACATTCTTGCACTATACTACTACTTGGTCATACTGTGTACATTTTCTTATTCTTATTGTCCTTTTCCAGAATAGGAACCAGAGAGAGGCTCCAGATAACAGTGCAGTGCATTGCTTTTCAGTGCAGTGGTGCTGTCATTATAGTGTCCGGTGTTTCCCTTTAGATTAATGGGCTGGATGGGCTATTGCTACCCACGGCCATTAATGGGAAATACATGTCCCACATACAGTAATGTGATACCACTACCACATGTCACCATGTTTGGTGCAGAGATAGTTAAAAAGTAAACCAATCCCTGATTGATTTGCTTGCCCTACCTCTTCCATCTTCTGATAACATTTTGCGTTTTCCAAGCCTCTCCACATGTTGTGATTTTTGGTGCTATAGGATTTCATGACTCGTGTTTCTCTGTGTCCTATTGGTTACTGTTAATACATAATTTTGTAAACACTAGCTGTTTGAGTCTTATTGTTGAATGATGTCTATGCTAGGGGAATTCAGTTAGTTTGTATAACAGCAGAGTACTTTGAGAGCGGGTTTTTTTCCCTTGTGAGAGCTTTGACAAGGACCGACTTATACATATGCTTATGTGGATATCAGTTGAAATGGCAGTCCCTTTGTGCAGCCCTAGTGCCCCTGATATACTGTGATTCATGAAACCTGATATACCTTAAGTGGTTGTGGTTGTGATCTGAGGGGCTGTGTACATACGTTACAGTGCCTTTTGTGGCAGAAAAGCTGAGATGAGCTTGGGATGTGAGCTTGGGTTGTTTCTCCATAGGGCATTCTCTTCATATCTATGGCAGCAATAGTTTTACAGGTAATACGCTTACTAACTTGTTAAAGCTGCGCTAGGGAGTTCTCAAGGTACTGGTCTAAAAATCTACACTGTCGTAATGATGCCCCTCTCCCCTGCTTATGCTTTCTTTTTTTTTTTTTTAATCGTAGAGCGCCCGATTCCAATGTAATTTTCTCTACTGTGGTATGTGAAGCCCAATTTTCTTGTCAGGTTTATTTTGCGACACTCTCAGGATCATTAGCTCACATTTTGCAAGTGCGTTTTTTTAGCCCAAAAACCACGGAAGCTGTCGTGAGAGTATTTGCTCATCGTTTAACTACTAGTTAAGTACTTGTTAACTTAACTACTACTAACTACTTGTTTAAGCATCGGCTGACTAGTGGAGGTGAGTAGCCTACGTAACTAACTGGAAAATGTTGAGTTGGATGTTGCTAGTTGCCTAGTGTTAGATTGGCCTAGATTCCCTGCAAACACCTTCACACGGGTATGTTTCCAGAATGCCAGTTTCACATTGAACATAATAGTATTCCAGCAACTTCATGAAAATAATCAAGAAAAAGTCCAAGTCCAAGTTATTGAAAGTGAAATTTTGAATTGAAAGTGAAATTTTGAATTCTTGCAAGATTGTTTTTCCCATTCGGTGCTACTCTGGAAGCATAGTTGGTGAGTCAATACACAAAAACTGATCCTGGTTCTCCAGGGGAAAGTGCCTTTTCGATGAACTTTCACACACTAAAAAATGTACATCTAGAAAATGAAGGCTACTGTTGACTGTACTGATGTCAACAACGGATTTTCTCAGGATTGTTTGCAGGTGATATTTAGCACATTTTGGCATTTGAATGCCCATTTATAACTTGCAGCAAAGTCATATCTGTGCTTTGCATTAATCTTTCAAAGCCTGACAATTCCTGTGTTAAATAGCTCAATGTACGTATATAGCAATGTCACCTCCATTTGCTGACTGGTGTCTCACACTGCATAAGCAATCAGTAAACCAAATCAGTTCTATTTTAAACATCAGCTTCACACCATACCGCATGCCGCCCAAAGTGAATTTAAGCAGATTGTTTTAAAAGTCATCCCAATGATGCTATTAAGCCCTGACATTATAGCTGAAGTGGGAACCCAAGCTGGACTAGTTTAGAGAAGCACACTCTGTAACAGCTTTCAGTGCAGCTATGTTCTCAACATATATATATATATTTATATCAACAACGTATATATTTGAAAACAGCTCGATTTGGTGTTTGTGTACTGTATGTGACCCCCTGTTGTTGATTAGATGTGTGGTGCAAACTTATAATTACCTCAAAAGTTTAGAAAATGATACCACTGCATCTTGTTAAGGTGTTTTTTTCTATTTTTCATTTGATTGGATTATAGCTGATTACTTTTTTGATTCTTACAAAATGCTTATCAGAGAGTGAGAAAACTGTGAAAAAATTCCATGGACAAATGGGGTTGTACATACTTCTCTAATTAATCCTGGGTAAGATTCTGTACAACACACAATAAGTCAGTCACCTTGTCATCTCTCATTCCCTTTAAGAATGATGCGTGTGCAAGCCCTCCCTTAGTTACTATTTTCAGCACATAAACAACTGTCTTTAGCTCCCACACTGTGCCCCTGTGAACGAGGATGAACCTACATTCATCTTCATGTGTTGTGCAGATTAATACGGCAACTCAGCCACAACAATAATTAGGTGCCTGTGGAATTTAGGTTGTGTTGACCCTAAATCAAATAATGGTGATAAATAAATAATGAAATAATTACAAGAAATGTTTTTTAAGTAATTGCAAGACATGCAAGGCTGTACACAGCCCGGGATTTTGAAACAGGCTCTTGTGAGGATTTTTGAGGCTTTTATGTGCAATACATACAGTAGTTTGTTTAAAATCATGAATCCTGCTCTACTATTATGGGATTGTAATATGTTATATATTACTTTACATCAACAATGTTTTACATTGTATTTTAATGATTTGTATGGTTCTGTGCTGTCACATATATTAGTGAAAGAGTATACGATCATTAAAATGTGAATATATCTATATTTATAGTCTGCATACACACTCTGTATGCCTATCCAAATCAAAATGCGTATTATAGCCTAGAACATACTAAAAGCAATGAAGGATAGACTGGAGCATCAAAACAAGTTTTTCTGTGGTAAATGTTCAACCCATTTATGCTGCCTCCTGCCTGGTAGCAATGTGCCAACAATGTGCCAGAGCACACCGGGAGGAGCCTGCCCACGGGCACACAGATAAATGCGCAAACACCTGTTAATTACAGGAGGCGAGCACCCCAGCCGAAAATGAAAGTCTCAAACGGAGGAAGACTGACGCCTCTGATCACACGTCAGGTACATGATGGAGGGCCAAGACTCACAATTTACAAACCAACAAGTCATTAGTCAGAGCTGTTCAGGGATCTGACAACATTTGACAAATGTCAAAGTCATACAAAAACTCACCAAGGAGCTTCACAGTGCCCATAAATTTTAGCTGTAGTTTCACTTCCTTGGAACGGCTTTAGAGGAAGACTAACTTTACAAAGGGTTTATGAATGGATGGATTTGTTACGGTTATGAATACCTATCGTGTTATTAATAACCTGTACATCAAGTTTTCTTTTTAAGTATGACAAGAACCCGTCTCTTGCCAAGTAGAGTGGATCTTCCCCAAATATGCCTATAGGTTCTTTGGCTTACTTTGTCTTCTGTGTCAGCAAGCTTAACTAATTTCCGTTATTGGCCACGTTGATTTTGTCCCATCCATCTTCTTGATGGGTCTTGGCATCTTATTCATTAGCATTTATTAATGAGTGACTAACATTCTCAGCTGACTGAAAGGGGAGCTTATTCTAAAGCATAACATATATCACCATTGTTCATAAGTAAAGTGGAGTCTTTAAGTCAGATAGCCTTTAATGTTTGTTGGTGACCTGGGCAAAAAAAACCAAGACAACCTGACATCACTGCATGGGTTTGTGTATAGCTTGCTCAAAGAATAATGGCTCTCAGATTTTGGCTTCTGCTCAATTCCAGGCTGTCTGGTGGAAAAAAATCACACATTGTGTTTAGTCCTCACAGAGCACCTTATGTTCTCCACTCCAGACTCCTTTCACTGTGCAGGGGGGCGGCGACTTTCTGCAGCGAAAATTTGGGTTGAACCCAGACAGCACAGTCCTCATTTTAATAAGCCGTGCAGAGGGATTTGTAAATCCATTTACTCACCTTGCAGAGACCAAACCATGGGCTGAGCTGTGGGCGCAGATGGGTAACCGGCAGGACTACGTGTGTGCACGGTTTGTGAACTTGCTGAGGATATTTACATATCTGCAAGTGCGGTTCGCAAACAGCGAGAGCCATTTAGCGCTCCATGTCCCTTCCTTTTCTCTACTACCTCCCACCAAGCCTTGCACAGTGTCTCGGTGCCTAATGATGATGTCGTGCTTTATGTCCCGTGATGGCCCCCTGTCGGAGCGGGCCCCATGGCATCTCCCTAATGCTTTGCAGTTCTCCTCCGCTTCTATCCATGGCCGTGACTACCATTGAGGACACACAGGTCATGTCCTCAGTATTTTTTTTTCCAGAAAATGTCAAATTTATCTATGACGAAAATCGATCTATGATCAACAATGATAAATTCAGTCTGTATACACCACCCCCATTTATCTCCAAGACAGTGACACATGAAAACGAACCTAAGAGTTTGTCTGAAGAGTTTGAAGTATTCTAAATGCAGTACAGCTCACAGTATTTGAACTCGGTAATTGAAAATGTCTTGTTTACGGCCCTGCTTCCATCACATGCCTGTGTCGTTAGCAATGCTGTGGTGTGGTGGAGGCAGGGTGATTGGGTGATTGGGTGAGTGGGTGAGGTGTGGCGGGGCACTATTTAGGCTGAAATAGAGGTAAATCACTTCCTTCATGTGTGTCTTTATGTCATTGATGGATACATCTGCTGCTGGCAGGCCCAGTGAACTTGCTCTTGCTTCCTAATGAATAGTTGAAAATAACCTCTGCAGTTATTCATGGGTTTATTGATTTCAATTGTAGCCGAAGTCAGTTTTGATCTCCCAGTTAGACTTGGCACTTTCGAGATGATTTTTTCCGTGACAATCGATTGGGGATGAAATACATACCTGGTCTTAACTCACCAACATCACTTCAAGCCCTCTGCCTGTCACTGCTCAGCAGGTTAAACTCATCATCACAACGTATGCTGTATAAGCCCTGTGCTGCCTGCCTGCTGCGGGAGGCAGATTACACGTGAAGGCTTGTGTTAGAGCTGCAACCTTGGTAAACACACTCAGTATTAGAGCAAAGCATTTTTGCACAAGGTGCTTGTGTTTCGTTTATACAAGGACTATAACGCTCCCAATTTTTAAAACAAAATTAACAAAATGATTCAAGTGGCTAAGGATGCCGGTAACAGTTGATACTGTCGTTTGAGTGAGTGTAATTATTCATTGTCCTGTCAATTGATTCACAATATTGGTGCATTGACCATGAGGTCATTGTTGAAAAGAAATGTCCGCTTAGTAAACCTTACTTCAGTGAATGGGAGAGAAAATGACAACAACATGAAAACAAAATCTAATTATGAGGGATCCTGAAACCCTTCCGCTTCTGCTGTGCACCAAACTCCAATGTGACTGGAGTGATGGCCATGCAAGAAAAACCTGACAGGGACTACAGAAGGGAAGAGAGAGCCTTCAAGACGGGGAGAGACTGCAAAGGCACTTTGTGATGCCTGCCCACCAATGTTCCCTTCCAAACGCCTCACACAGCAGGGGTGGAGAGACATCACAATCACTGTGAATCACTGAGGAAATATCTGCTGTCGGCTGCAGATCCCTTAGTGATAGTTCTCAAAACGTCCCCTTACGGTCCTCTGCTTGTATCTATATGGCATCTGCCTCTTTGTCATGCAGATACACAGGCGCACGCTGCACACATGCGCTCATGCACACGTGCACACACACACACACACACACACACACATGCACGCACTCACGCACGCGCATGCACACACACGTACACACACAGACACACACACACAAACACACACACACACACACACCTGCATGCACACACACATACACAAAGACACACACACGCGCGCGCGCATGCACACACACATACACAAACGCACACGCACACGCACACGCACACGCACGCACAGTGTTTTACCTTGAATCTATTGTCTTCATCTGTAAGGAGAAGAAAAGAGATGTGATAAAGTGAAATAAAAAAGCAACACCCGCCCATCCAAAAAAAACACATTTCATACATGGAAGGGGAAGCTGAAAATAGAAAAAGGTTAGCTTTCATCAGTTTGATTTAAAGTGAGCATTGAGATTTCCCAGAGATAATTAAAAAGAAGTCTACTGACAAGGTGGAATACAGCTAGATAAAGTAAAGAGGGGGAAAGTAGCATGAAAGCCGCAAGAAAACAGGTTTCAGTGAAAATCCTGTTACAACCAACACTGATGAAGAGTGGCAGGCCTCAGTTCAGATGTGCTAATATGTATGCAAGAATATCTCTCTCTCTATCTCTCTCTCTCTCTCTCTCTCTCTCTCTCTCTCTCTCTCTCTCTCTCTCTCTCTCTCTCTAGCTCTCAAATCTGCCATTTCTATCGATGAACTTGAGAACATGCTAGATCCAGCAAAGTGGGTTCACACCCGAACTAGCTGATATCTTCACAGATATTTTTAACCTCTCTACGACAGATTGTTGTCCCTGCGTGTTTCAAAAGGACTATCATCATACCAGTCCTAAAGAAATCTGCAGTGAGTTGCCGAGATAACTATCTGCCAGTTGCTCTCACATCTGTATGCCATCTGCCATGAAGTGTTTTGAAGGACAAAACAAGGTGTAGGCTATACTGTATATCACAACATCTTTGCCTCCTGCACTTAATCCGCTTCAGTTTGTGTCACATGTCAAACTGATGGCAGCATTGCTCTTGCCTAAAAATACCACTCGAGATCACAACACCGATGTGAAGATGCACTTCATTGAGTTCAGCTCTGTCTTTAACACCATTACTCCATCCAGGCTGGTGTTGAATCTACAACACCTACACCTTAATCCCTCCCTCTGCAGCTGGAGTTTAAACTTCTAAGCACCGGCGCACAGCAGGGATGAGTGCTCAGCCCTCTTCTCTATCACCTTTTCACGCATGATTGCACAGTCAGCCACAGTTCCATCACCATCATTAAAGCCGGGCATACACGGTGCGACATTTTCGCTCGTGGGTATCAAGTTCCTGCTCACACTGCACGATGGAATTTAAAAGTTCACATCTCACGACTCACGTCCTCACACTATACGAGCCGACAGTCGGATGCGAGCCAAATGCTTCCACTGTGCGACGCGACAGGCATGTTTCCCCGGTCTGCAGAGGAGGGAACATGCGCACCTGAGGTGGAGATGAGGTCGCGCTCAACAGTGAATCGCACGGCCCTATTAATTTGTGCATGTAAAGTGTCAAATCGGGTCGTAGCACTGCTTTAACTCTGCGATTTACGCACGAGCCACGACCAGAAACAGTTTTGATTTTCTTGAGACTCTGCGATTGCACGTTCGTGAGGCGAAATCGCTTGTCGTTACCCCATGTACACTGCACGATGCGAAACTCACAATTAACCTGCGATTGACCAAGAAGTCGTGCGAGTGCCAAATCGGGTCAAAATCGGGGCAAAAGTCGCACAGTGCAAGCCCAGCTTAAGTTCACCGATGGTACTACAACATCTGGCTGCAAATAGAGTTTGCCTGCAAGGCTGAGGTGGCTGCATTGTCTGCATTGTGTGTGTACAATAGGTTGCTACTCAATGTCACCAAAATGAAGATGTTGATAGTGGACTTCTAGAGGATAAAACAGAAGCCAGGATACAATAGCAGTTTTAGATTCCTTGGAGGTAACATCAGTGTGGATGTATGTAAGCTGGTTAGTGATGGTTTGTGATGAGTGTCCTGGTTTGTGATGAGTATTTGGCTACATTGTAAATTTTAAAACACATTAATGATAAGAATTATTAATGTTGAATTTTTAACACAAAATGTGTCAAACACAGCATTTTAACTGAATAATACACGTGTCACATTCCACACACTATGTGTTAAAACCACCTTAACAAAATACATGTGTCAAAAAGGACATTCCTTTGAGTGTAATTTTCAGACTGTAAGCATGTCACAGGGTTGCTCTCCACATCTCCTTTTTACCTGCCTTTTTATGGAAGACTTAATTTCTACGTTTTTCTACTTTTCATTTGTGGATTTTTTTAGCACAAAACATTTAATTTCTCATGAATTAAATGACTATATGACAATAAAACATCTTGTAATCTTGCAATCCTGAGTTTCATACGAAGGAAAGTGTAGAGTGTGATGTTTCATTTACTGTGTGTGCATGTCCAGACATGTGATTCACTTACTAAGTTGTGGTAGTGCTAATGGCAATGATAGTAGTGTGTGTGTGTGTGTGTGTGTGTGTGTGTGTGTGTGTGTGTGTGTGTGTGTGTGTGTGTGTGTGTGTGTGTGTGTGTGTGTGTGTGTGTGCGTGTGCGTGTGCGTGTATTTGTGCGTGCGTGTGTGTGTGTCTGTATAAGTGTTTATGGACTCGCTGAAGCTTAATGTCTTTGCTGTGAGCAGCTGTGCAGCTCCTGAGACCAATTATGTAACACAGAGCTCTGCAACTAGCAGCAGTGAGAGGTACTGGAGCAAGCTGCAGGCTTTGGAAATGTTTCTGTCCCATAGAAATCAAACCAAAATAGTTTGTGTGTGTGTGTGTGTGTGCGCACGCATCTGCTCCACTCATGTGTGATCTAACCCTTGCAGTGATGTCGCAGTGGTCTGCAAAGTCATCCCGGGGAATGGACATGTATACACGTGTCTGTCTGATAAGGTCACAAGTCAGAGGTCACCCCTACTGCCACTACACCTGGTGTGTTTGTATGCATGACGTCCCCCCCCCCCTGTGCACCGGCCTGCTATCAGCCACACCGTGGCCCCGGTCAGGCAGGGGCTAATTACCTCATCCTGCATGCCTCCAGCTCCGGGGCTGTGTGCCTCTGCTCGCTCTCCCACCACGGAGAAGAACGCACGGAGAACCCTCATAATGGGCACGAAACGGATGCCAAATTATTGGCCAATGAATGTGTGTGTGCACAAATGCAGCATTGCAGCAAATTCGGCATTCTTGTTCAGACTCGAACTGATGATTGCGATCTGGTTGGTGGTGGTGGTGTTGTTTGGCAACCATCTGGACGTGTTTTTTTTTCCAGACTTGCAGTAGGCTACCTGGCTGTCACTGTTGTTGTGAAACGCGGATAGCTCTATTGTAACCCAGTTCGAATAGCTGTATTGTAGTCCTCTGCTTATGAAATCCCTGATGACCAATTAAAGGATTTTTTTTGGGAGGGGGCAGAGAGACAAAGTTAGGGCATGGGAAGGGGGAGCAGAGTGTGTCTCTGAGCGCTAGCTAGAGGCGATAGAGGCATACTAACTGGGCTGGACTGGCCATCTGGCATAGCAGGCATTTCCCGGCGGTCCCCGCACCCTCGTGGGGCCCTATTTTCAGAAATGTATATGACCCACCAGTGAATCAGTTCTGTGTCGCTAATTATGAGGGGGGACCCTTTAAGCCAAAAGTACCAGGGCCCTATTTTTCCTCCAGTCTAGCCGCAGATACCAAGGGGTGTTGAGGTGCAACATCACACCAAGCACTTATGAGGATTTGGGCCTTCATCTTCCTCCACAGCCTGCTGCTGCTGCTGCTGCTGTTTTTGCCTCTCTCCTTTGGCTGCGCCAGGGGAGCCCTCAGCTCCTCTAGTCTGTTGCTCAATTAGGCTATCTCAGGTTTGGGTTTATCTTCTTAAACCATAGCATATGCATGTTGCTCATTTCATGATTCCAGTATCTAATATATACGTAGCCTAATTCTTAAACTAGTTCTCTCAGTTGCTATTAATTCCAGCTGTATTATTTCAGCAATTTTGGTAATTTACCTGATAAGTCATTTTTTCGTTTGCACCATGTAATTGTTTTGCCTGATAAGACATTCAGTGTATTTCTATTTTTAAGCATTTTTTTCTGGGGCTTTTCAAGCCTTTATTTTTAGTTTTACACAAGAAGGGCGTGTTTCTCAAAAGCGTAGTTGTTAGCCAGTTAGCAACTTGGGTAGTTGCCAATGGGAAATTGCATTGCAAACAACAAAGTAGCTAACATAGTTAGCAACAATGTCTTCAAGAAATGCACCCCAGGACAGTGAAGGTGGTGACAGAAAGTGAGTTGGGAGAGAGAGACGGGGAAGGGTCTGCAAAGGGCCCGGATCGAAATCGAACCCTGGTCGGCTGGATGGTAGACGAGTGGAGCTAATGGTGGCCCTAACGGTAGGGCCCTTCGACTAGTTTTCTGAGTTGATATTAATTTCAGTTGGATTATTTCTGCAATTTTGGTAATTTACATGATAAATCATTTTTTGCACCATGTAATTGTTATACCTGATAAGACATACTGTACAGTGTATTTCTTTAACTACACAAATATGGTGCCATTTTCGTTAACATTTACAGCTTTGTTCAGTGGGCTGTCATTGAATGACCTAATGAAGTTAAAATATCAGAATACATTCTGCAGTCTAATAATACTCAGACATGTGGAGACATTCCATCCCAGCGTTTTCTGTCATTGATACCCTTTTGCCTGCCTTTAGATTTAATGGAGTCAGCAATGATATTCTTGTCACAAGCCATGTTGTGGCATGATTCAGAGTCGTTGAATGCATATGTCTGCTCTTCCGTCTGAATAAATGCTTAGCTAAGTTAATTCTGGGCCATGTAGACATGATTGTTATCAATTGCGGTTGTTCTGAGGCTTTTGTAAACTATTATGCGTCTAAGAAAATAGCTGTCTTTTTGAGGTTTGATTGCGAAGGCATGTCTTTTCATGAGTTTGGTTTTGTTGTCAGTGTAATCTTTGTGTTTGTTATGCAAGTGGGAGAGAACGTGCTGGTATTGGTGTGCACTTGTTTGTGGGTCTTGGCTCTCTGTGTGTGTGTGTGTGTGTGTGTGTGTGTGTGTGTGTGTGTGTGTGTGTGTGTGTGTGTGTGTGTGTGTGTGTGTGTGTGTGTGTGTGTGTGTGTGTGTGTGTGTGTGTGTGTGTGTGTGTGTGTGTGTGTGTGTGTGTGTGTTTCCTGTTTGGCAGGTGTGTGTGTGTGTGTGTGTTACCTGTTTGGCAGGTGTGTGTGTGTGTGTGTTTGTGTGTGTGTGTGTGTGTGTGTCTGTGTGTCTGTGTTGGTGGGTGTGTGTGTGCGCGTACGTGCGTGTGTGTGTTTGTTTGTGTGTGCACTCGTGTTTGTGTTCGTGTGTGTGTGCGTGTGCGTGTGTACCCTCATGTTGCGTGTGTGTGTTTGTGTGTCTGGCTGAAGATGAATGGCGTGATTCTCTGCTGCCACTTGCCTTCTCAGCTGCTATTTTCCAATGCACCCTCACAATGGAGCCCAGTGAGCACGCTCAGACTCAGTTACCATGGCGCTCCTCATGGCCTCCCAGTGAACACCTCCCTTCTGGACTCCCCATAAGCCTCCTCTGTGGCATCTCCCGGCCCCTCTCTCTCTCTCTCTCTCTCTCTCTCTCTCTCTCTCTCTCTCTTTCTCTCTCTCTCGCTCTCCTTGCCCTTTACAGACAGGGCGGCTTTCTAACCCCGTCGTCCACAAAACGCTACAGGAAATGCTAGTAACCCTGGAGAACCATAAAAAGCATATGCGTGCACCCTTGGGCCCATGCCCGGGCAGATGTTGTATAAGTATGCATGAGGAATCCACTGAGGGGAACCCATTGTGATGGGGACCTCCGTGGTTGCGCTGGCGAGGGGGCTTCCCCTGCCGACTCCGCAGGTCTGGCCTCATTAGCATATCCACGAGTGTTGTTTGATTGATGCGCGTCTTGGACACGACTCCTTTTTCGGGTGGAGAACAACAGCAGTTGCGGGTGAATCAGGCCGTCTGGTCGGTGTGTGGGCGTTAGGTGCTGATCCAGGGAGCCGATAGGCCAGTGGTTCCCAACCTTTTTCTTCAGGGACCCATGTTTTTACCATTGTAAGCTTTGGTGACCCAACTGCGCGAGCGCCCGCACGAGAAGGAGTCACATGATACCCTTTGTTTCCTGTGAAAACTTATACAT
>NC_085872.1:41352923-41355423 GCF_034702125.1 Engraulis encrasicolus | reverse complement strand
AAATCAGTCAGCATAACTCACAGCTCTTTTATTACATTCACTGCAGTCTCCAATACCGAGACAACAAAAAGAAACAGAATCAGTGCAACGGTGAACACTTTGCATGGGGTTGGTAGAGTGGTGCCGCTCTATCACCTGAACAACGCTGTCTGGTTTTTCAATCTAACGTGACAATTCATAGTTCACACTGTCGGCATATTCACGTAGGCCTAAATGGATTAAAAGGAAGAGATATAATGATTTAAATGAAGGTCCTCTATGCTATACACTTTCTGTCCTATTGGCATGAACGGTTTTAAATTAACCAAGGCCTTTAGCAGTTGTTGCATTTGATGTTGGCAATTCAATGGAGCTTTTCAGTGGTAATGCTCACCGCACCCCTCAATCCATACCAATTATAAGACAGACCTATAGTCCGAAGACTGACAGTTCATAAGCTCCTTGGTCTAGAAACGAAAAAGAGCCAGACTGAAGTGGCAACCCTCCTGGTCTGTAGCTCTTTCAGACCGTTTGTATTCAGTGTAGTAGGCTATGTAACAGTGTCTCCATTGGTTTAATCCTTCTACTGTAAATATGCCACAAGATGCCCTTTTCATCTGACAGTGCAACCTCAACCTTAGCCACCCCTCTATCCCTGCACAATACCTTAAGTTGTAAGTCTGTAGCCTTTCCTTTCGTTCTTTTGCTTTGTTTGTTGACCATGTGAACGTGTTGCCCTTCATATCTTGTGTCCTTGTTGTATACCTTTGCCTTTGAGGATGTCGGCATATTGTGTAAGTAATAATGTTTTTTTTTTATCTCAGTGCCGTACTTCTTGAGTCTGGAAGATGTTTGGCTATGGTAATGGCAAGGGTGGTGAAACGTCTAGAAAATCTACCTATAATCGCTGATGTGAATTTTCGATGTCTCATATGGTTCTGGTTGAAATATAAGGACAAATGACATATGACAAATGGACGATGATGCATCAACGAATCTGAAATTCCGGTAGGCCTATAGAAACCTTCTTTTACGCTGGTCAAATCGTAATGCATTGAAACACATTAAGGAGTTCCCTCTCTGTATGCACAGAGCACCACTTACTGACAGCAGAACAAGACTGCTGGTGTTTGTATTAGTTACACGAGAGTCACAGCACAGTCTTGGAAGCGTGACTTGTTCGCCGATGTTATGCCATGTACGCCCGCTCTTATAAAACACTCCATGCATCAGGAGGCCCGTGAAAGCTCCATGCGTTTTATATTAAGAGAGAGGCTGACCTTTGAAAAGGCCCACCACTGAGAGCATTTAGATGGCTTTAACTTGGGCGCCGTTTCACGCCTTGCCGCTGGCTGCCACCACTGCTTCATCACATTTGATAAATTTATCAGTGCATCACAGGCCTGATGCGCGTTAACGGCGGCGCGAAGAACAGAAGGAGGAGGCAGGATGAAGAAGGATGGAGTCATGTGACACACTGCAAGAGATACAAGACAGACGTTCTATAATAGCAAATATTTGTGCATAACACATTCTCTTGATCTCGTGATCTCTTTTGTGCGTGCGTGCGTGTGTGTGTTTGTGTGTGTGTTTGTGTGTTTGCTTCTCTCTCGTTTCTATCTTCCTGTGTCTATCTGTGTGCGCATGTGTTTGTGTGGTGTGTGCATGTGAGATAAACACAACATAATAAGACCTTAAAACACACCATAGGCAACCAGACAAAGGGATAAGAAAGTAAAGGTGAATAAATGCACACACAAAGGCAAGGCATGCAAGCCAAGCAGTGAAAGGAAGAGAGCGAGACAGAGGTGAGGGAGGGAGGGAGGGAGGGAGGAAGGGAGGGAGGGCAAGAGACAAAGACGGGGGGGAGACACTGATGCAGCTAGGAAGGCATAATTTGATCCCCCTATGCCACCCAAACTGAGACATAACATGAAATATTAATTGAGCCAAACAATCAGTTAAGCAGAGTCAGGCTTCTTCTGCACAGTGACAAGGAAGGAGTGCATGCAGCCAGTTGTGAATATCGCCACACTCACAGGTTTATATCCTGACTTTTCAGAACCATTAATCATGCAATTACAATACACTTGTGTTTTCCTTTCCTTCTCACACGCTTTCGAGGCTAAAAAAAAATCTTCCGGTTGATCATATCTTTCTTCCTCTCTGCAGTCCACTCTATCTCTCTTTCTCTCTCTCTCTCTATTCTCTTTATCTCTCTCTTTTTGTGTGTGCGAGAGAGAGAGAGAGCACGAGAGAGAGAGAGAGAGAGAGAGAGAGAGAGAGAGAGAGAGAGAGAGAGAGAGAGAGAGAGAGAGAGAGAGAGAGAGAGAGAGAGAGAGAGAATGGTTAAACATTAATGATAGAATATGTTTTCATGTGTTTACCCCCACAAAAGGCTTTCACTGCCCTTAAAGAGCTCAGGGTAATAACACCATCCATCACCTGTGTGTGTGTGTGTGTGTGTGTGTGTGTGTGTGTGTGTGTGTGTGTGTGTGTGTGTGTGTGTGTGTGTGTGTGT
>NC_085872.1:41337923-41350423 GCF_034702125.1 Engraulis encrasicolus | reverse complement strand
ATGAACTCATTTATTAAAGTCACTCAGTTAATTAATGCAATTTCATTAATTAATCTTGTTGCCCTACCTTTCTTGCCATGCACATTTGATCTAATGTCTGTGCCAGTTACATTTTGATATGTTACTACATGAAGCAATTTTTGAGCAAGAATAGATCTCAACCGGTCACAGTTCAGCTACAAATACATATGTATGCACCCCCCTTCCCTCCTATAGGCCTACCTTTCCCTCTCTCATACTCCCTGTCAGTGGGAGGGGTAGTGGGTGTGTCTGTGATGTATGGATGCGTTAACTTCATGTCTGTTAAGACCAGGCATTCCTATATGCAGACGTTGTGTGAATAGGCAAGTAGGCCTTTGTAAGGTATGAAAGTTGGTATGTCACATAGGCCCCTATATGCATTTGTGCTTACATATGAGCCTGCAGTTACATTGTGTTGGAGTCATGTGTACTAGAAACCCATTCTGTATTGTGCACTGTACACCATCAATGAAAAAAACCCACAGAGACAACAAAGAAATGAGTTAAGAATGCCTTTTATTTGTTGCATCTCATGGATATAGTTCCACAAATTCGTCTCTGGAAAACATTAAAGTCTACTGTCAATATGTTATACAGATTAATAGCTACCCACCCATTAATCATTGATATACTGTATTTACACGTTTACTGTAGCCAGGATGACCACGTGCAGCCTACTTTACGCGTTCAAGCTGTGCAAAATGTGTGTAGCCTATTATACCCAAATCTACATCCACACAAAGTCGACAAGGATTCATTCCTTAATTTTATTCTTCACATGATTTCATTTTTATATTGTTGCTCAGGATTTCATTCTAGTCGAAATGAACATTCGAGGCTATACTGTATACCCGCAGAAAAAAAGCGACAGGTGTAAAAATGAATGTTTGGTATTATTATTATTACTTCAGTCTATGTTTCGTGCACTAAATCAGTTAGCACCAGCAACTAACATACATGGGACAGACATGCGATGCTGCACTGTCCCACCCACCTCGCACCAGCAATTGATTGCAGGGGAAATCAAAACGAGTGCAATCGAACAACAGAGGGCGCATAGCTCCCCAGTTCATGCCTTGCAGACGCGTGGCTACGCTGCCAGAATGCTAACCAGACCGGTGCAGCACAGCAGAGGCGACCCGTGGCAATGGCTATCTCCCTGCCTGTGATCACTTGCCTCCACCGGCACCGCTACAGTACGCAGGCACCGCGGCGATTTCCAATAACCCGTGTTCCAAAATTGTGCGAGTTTCCAATGTGATATAAAGAAATAAAAACCGACGAACAGCCCTCTACGAATCGCTCTCATCCTATGAGAACCAGTGGGACTGTGGAGACTGCAACATAGTGGAGAGAATAGTTCCTCTCCGCGTTGCCTTTTGTTGCGAGCGCCGTGTAGCGCTGTGTCAGTGCTGCATTGCGCTCTCTGGTTGTGCGTGGCTACGGGGCAGCCCGTAGCGAGAGGGGGAGGCGAGAGAGAGAGAGAGAGAGAGAGAGAGAGAGAGAGAGAGAGAGATGTCTTGTATATATCCATTTTTGAGAGACAGGGACGACCCCATATGTATGTGGTCATGTAGTGCCGCATTTAGTTGAAACAATAGAGGATTTGTAGTCCTCACACAGCCACATTATCACACTATTTTTACGCATTCAAAGTATCATGACTATGTCACACTGACCTGAATTGTTGTAAATAAGTTCAATCCACTACAGTGTTGTTAAATAAAAGCATTAGGCCTATACGAATTCATTAATTATTGGAGTCACCAAATAGTTTTAAGTAGCCTACTGAAAAAGTAGCCTGTCAATAAATGACAGTCGTCCGTTATAATATGACCTCTAGATGAAACGGAGGACAGGGACATGGTATAGTACAGCACTTTACAGCAGTTAACCTTTTGTATACGGAAAGATGTTGCAGTCTATTTAGGGCATAGTGGGTAAGTGTGCCTCTGTACGTTGGGTCTCCTTCTGGAGACAGAAGTCCCCAGCATACTTTCCCACGCACAGGCTGCAATAACCATGACTCTCTGTGTCAAATGTATGCTATGATATTAGGAGTTGTTAACATGAACTGCTTTCCACTTTTTTGTTTCATTATTCATAATTTATTACCATTGTAGGACCCTGTTATTGAGCACATAACTATTTAACAACCTTACTATTCCACCAATTTGACTGCAGTTTTAATATTCCTTTGTAAATGTACTAAGTACACACTTACACATGTGTGACCATAGCCTTATGATACCCCTTTCTTCCGTTTCTACTGGACGATCAAGTTACATGGTCTGGGAAATGTTGCAGTCAACGGAGGGGCTGAAAGAAGAGCGAGAGGGTACTATACGTGTGAGTGTTTGTGTGACAGTCTGTGCGTAAGAGAGAGAGAGAGAGAGAGAGAGAGAGAGAGAGAGAGAGAGAGAGAGAGAGAGAGAGAGAGAGAGAGAGAGAGAGAGAGAGAGAGAGAGAGAGAGAAAGGAAGCGAGAGAGAGAGAGAGAGACTGCAGCATCATTTGAGGGACTCTCACATGCAGTGCAGTAGAACGTGCAGGTGAGGGAGGAGGAGGCGCGTGGACTGAGAATGCGGGACTTGGAAAAGACGCATTTATCCCGGAACACTTCATTCATGTACACTGGGGCTCTGCCGGAATCATTGCCTGTTTCTTGTTTCTGATCAGAAAGGCAATGAAAGGCGTTTCGATTTTTTCTAGCTTGTAAAATCCTTTGGAAAATCACTGTTGTTCAACTTAACCGTAAGGGAATCTATCCGCTTGGCACTACTACACTGCGGGAAAGCTTAAACATTTCTCTTCCGCTGTATTAAAAGGTAAGAGGACAACCTTTCATGAAGCATTCTAACAATCCTAAACGTGTCGTATTTCTAGGGAAATGAGGAAATACGCTAGATAGCCCACTTCACTGTCCCGGAGCTGAAGTCGCGGACAGTTCTCTTTTGTGTTGTGCTGCATTGCAGTTTGAAAGACTGAAAACGGAGGACTGACTGGCTCTCAAGTCGAATTCAAATGAAGCCAAATAAGTGAGGAGAACTGCATTGTATTATTTTATTTGCACAGGTCATCTATTACTACTATACATTTAGCCGGACAGTAAGAGTCAAGTGGATTTATTACAGGTAAATGGATGAAGCCCCCGTCCCTAGAAGGAATTCTAATTTCATTACATTGTGAACGTGACTGGGAAACTAAAGAACTGTGAAAGCAAGCGAAGTGAAACAGTCACAAAGACCCACTCAAAGAGCTGTTCTGCGGCTTATCCGCCAGTTCCGTTATTATCGGAGGTGGCGTGCGACGTGAGAGCATCCATTCCGGGCAAGCGGAAACTGCAGCAGCGGAGACAGTAAGAGAGGGAAAGAGAGAACCATGAGGAGCAGGAGCCTTGGCGCAGTGCTCACCGCGCGCTGCTGCTACCTCGTGCTCCTCCTGCAGCTGCTGACTCAGCTCCAGCCAGCCAACTCAGCGCTGCGATACCGCGTGGCAGAAGAGGGCCCCGCTGATGTGCGTATCGGAAACGTTGCGGCGGACCTGGGCTTGTCATCAACCGGCATCGGTACCGGTGATGTGACCTTTGCACTGGAGTCAGGCTCAGAGTACTTCAAAATTGACAATGTGACCGGGGAGCTAACAACTACAGTTCGCAGGATTGACCGCGAGCGCCTGCCACAGTGTCAGATGATTTTTGACGAGAATGAGTGTTTCATGGATTTTGAGGTGTCTGTCATTGGACCACTGCAGAGCTGGGTAGATCTGTTTGAGGGCCGTGTGGTCATCACTGACATCAATGACAACACCCCCTCTTTCCCATCTCCTGTCCTCACCCTCTCAGTGGAGGAAAACAGGCCCATTGGCACTCTCTACCTTCTGCCCACTGCCACAGACCGTGACTTTGGACGCAATGGCATTGACCGCTATGAGCTCATCCAGGATGGCATGGGACCCTCAACTCCATCCTCTCCCTCCTCCCAGAGGCGCCCCGGAGGAGGTGGGCCTGTGGGACGAGTTGAAAACGGAGACCGCCGGAGAGGCCCTGACCCAATGACATCAGGCCCGGCAGCAGGCGCAGGAAGTGGCGCCAGAAGCAGCGTGTTTGAGCTGCAGGTGGCCGACACACCTGACGGGGAGAAGCAGCCCCAGCTCATTGTCAAAGGCCCGCTGGATCGAGAGGCCAGAGACTCCTATGAGCTTGTGCTGCGGGTGCGAGATGGTGGCAACCCTCCCCGCTCCTCACAGGCCCTCCTCCGCGTCGCCATCACAGATGTGAACGACAACAGCCCCCGCTTCGACAGAGCCGTGTACGAGGCAGAGATGGCGGAGAACACCCCACCTGGCACACCTGTGCTGCAGGTGCGCGCCACGGACCGCGACGTTGGCGTGAATGGCCAGGTGGAGTACGTGTTTGGTGCAGCCACTGAGTCGGTCAGGCGCCTGCTACGCCTGGATGAAGCCACCGGCTGGCTCAGTGTCCTCCACCGAATCGACCGTGAAGAGGTGGCCCAGCTCCGCTTCACAGTCACCGCCCGCGACCGCGGTCAGCCGCCCCGCACTGACCGCACCACTGTGGTTCTCAACGTCCGAGACGAGAATGACAACGAGCCAGTGGTGGAGATCCGGAAAATTGGCCGTATTCCGGTGCGGGACGGGTCAGCTCTCGTCCCCGAAAATGTCTTGGTTGACACCCCTGTTGCCTTGGTGCAGGTGTCAGATCGGGACCAAGGGGAGAACGGGGCAGTGACCTGCACTGTAGTGGGAGACGTGCCTTTCACCCTCAAGCCAGCAGGTGAGACAGCCCTGGCCCCGCCGCCAGCCGCTGACGAGGCCTTTGACAGGAACCGCAAAAAATACTTTCTTCACACGTCAGCGCTGCTAGACTATGAAACCACGCGAGAGTACAGTGTGACCATCGTGGCAGTAGACTCAGGCAGTCCCAGTCTCTCCAGCAACAGCTCCCTCTTGGTTCGAGTAGTGGACATCAATGACCATGCCCCCACCTTTGCCCAAAACATGATAGAGGTGCACTTTGCCGAGAACAATGCTCCAGGCGAGAGGGTGGTGACTGTGGTGGCGGCGGACGCAGACAGTGGCAAAAATGCCGAGATTGCCTACTCCCTGGACCCCTCTGTCAACGGGGCCTTCTACATCGACGCCGACCACGGGGACATCCGTGCCACGGGGTCACTAGACCGCGAGGTGCGTGAGCGCTACGAGTTCCGGGTGATCGCCAGGGACAAAGGCACCCCGTCCCTGCAGGGCTCTGCCACTGTGGTGGTGCAGGTGACGGACAGAAACGACAACCCGCCCAAGTTTGTTCAGGAAGTCTTCACCTTCTACGTGAAGGAGAATCTGCTGGCTAACAGCCCCGTCGGCATGGTGACAGTCACAGATGCTGATGACGGAGACAACGCCGAGCTGAGCCTGTATGTGGAGGACGACGAGGCCGAGGCGGAAGACGGCGAGGCGAGCGGGAGGAGGGACGAGGTGTTCTCCATCGAGAACAACACGGGCACCATCTTCTCCTCCGCCTCTTTTGACCGCGAAAGGCGCAACACTTACACCTTCCGAGTGCGGGCAGTCGATGGTGGCGACCCACCTCTCTCTGCCACCGCCACCGTGTCCCTGTTTGTCACGGACGAGAATGACAACCCCCCCTCTGTCACGGCCCCGTCCAACGAGTCCTACGCCCTCCTGTCCCCGGCCAGCAGCGCCAGGACTGTCGTGCGCACCGTGGACGCCTCGGACAGGGACACGGGCAACAACGCCGACCTCCGCTTCACCCTGGTCGGGGGCAACCCCTTCCGCTTGTTCGAGATCGGTCCCACCAGCGGGGTGATCACCCTGACGGAGCCCCTGGAGAGGAGGCACCGCGGCCTACACCGGCTGGTGGTGCGGGTTAATGACAGTGGCGTGCCCTCGCTCTGTGCCACGGCGCTGGTGCATGTCTTCATCAACGAGACGCTGGCCAATGCCACGCTGGTGGATGCACAGGTTAGTCACAGTCATTAATTGCACTGAGCGGTCGCAGCGCCGGCCCTGCTTGTGCTTGTGTAGAGATAAGCACCACTGAGAGGGTTTCACGGTGAATTGTGCAGTGTTAATTCAGCATGTAGAGAGTTTAGCACTCTTCCAGTTGGGACTACTCTCTAAGTGTTGAATTAACACTGCACAATGTGCTGTTTTTTTTCTAAATGATAAACTTGGATTAAGAGCATGAAGTATGAAATGCTTTTCATCTTTATTTACTTTCCCATCTGAAAGCATATACAATAGTGAATGAATGGATGAATGGATGAATGAAAAAAGAAGCTGCAGCAAATTGCTGAACTACACAAGGCCCAAACATTTAGCAGATATCCTATTCATCTCAGTGCTTAGAAAAATGAAAACCACATTTTCTTCAAGGAGGAGGCAGGCAGTGATCTCATCTGAGACAGTCATTGTTCACGGACAGTTTTAGAACAGAGCAGAGCAGAACACACTCCAGACTCACTGTAGACTGAAGTCTCATGGCAGTTGTGGTGAAGTAGCTTAAGCTCTTTTGTGTCCCTGAGTCTTTGGCAGCTGCAGGATGGCATCTTTGTCAAATCGGCATTCGCTTGCTTTCTCTCCCTCTGCTCTGTGCTTTCTGTACTGCTTGTGCTGCTTCTGATACACATACTTCAAGCCCCCTTCTAGTCTCTCTCTCTAACTCAGTTGCTGCAGTGAGCTGAATTGGTTTGGTCTGCCTGCCTGCCTTTACTGTAAGGCATTCAGGGTTACACAAGTCAGAACAAGGGCCAGATCACATGGATGGGTAGTAACACAGTAATGCAAGCCACACGCACGAGCCAAATGTTCATTTACCGCCCAAACTGAAAGGAGGCGAAACCCTAGATCCCAGAGAGTTACCGGGCCTGTGTGGACGGCAGCACGCAGGACAATAACAGAGGCCCGTGTTGTAGAACAACAGACTGTGGTAGTGTCTCAGATTCAACACAGTGGAAAAGCTGATCTGACAGGCAGTGGCTGCTATGTAAGTGACTCTCCTAGATGTCAGCGGATACCTAAATGCAGTGTGCTTAATTTGTTTTTGTTTGTAACTCATTCCTACTTAGCAACTGTCAATCATTCTAATTCAGTTCTTTAATGATATATATTTCCATTTTTACCAAAATAACAAAGCATACCATCTAAACTTAGAAGCATATAGTTAGGTCTCATTGTGTAGATCTGCTTTAACATCTATCCCACAGTGCCTTGTAATGCTAAGACATGGGAGACAAAAGCCTCAAAATGTTCCTAGATAAAAGCACAGGAACAGTTAAAGCAAAGCAATATATAGAGATACAATGGGCTCTCCTCTGAAACTGCTGCTTATTATAGCAGGGTATCACACAATAGCACACATTCACACACACACACACACACACACACACACACACACACACACACACACACACACACACACACACACACACACACACACACACACACACACACACACACACACACACACACACACAATGATGACACACATACAGTATAGTCAGCTCAAACAAGCATACTTCCAGCATGGTATGATTGAAGATAGAAGCTGGGAGATGGTAATTGAAAGACTGTGTGTGAAAACAAGAGAGGTGGCTTAAATAGCTCAGCAAAGATACTCTTACAGTTTCTCTCTCTCTCTCTCTCTCTCTCTCTCTCTCTCTCTCTCTCTCTCTCTCTCACACACACACACACACACACACACACACACACACACACACACACACACACACACACACACACACACACACACACACACACACACACACACACACACAGTCTCTCTCTCTCTCTCTCTCTCTCTCTCTCTCTCTCTCTCTCACTCTCTCTCTCTCATATTTCAGCTTCCTCTGCTCATTTAATTGTTCTTACAGTAATTTGGGTCATGTCTCATTCTGTCCCTTGATTAATTTTGGACCATCTTTTTTCTTGGAATATCCCACTGTGACTCAGAGAGAAAAAAAAACTTTTGATCATTCCGTTTTTGTATTTCACTGTATCACACTGTGCCTTGCTTCCTCCATTTTCCCACCCTGCGTGTGTGTGTACTGTACTGTAGGTGGCTCGAAGCCTGGCAGCACCGCTGTCGCTGGACATCGCCGGTGACCCGGACAGCGAGCGGGCCCTGGGCAAGCAGCGCCTGAGCGTGGCCATCGGAGTCCTGGCAGGGGCCGCCGCCGTCATCCTGGTCATCCTGCTGGTGGTGACGGCGCGGCAGTGTGGCGCCCAGGGCAAGAACGGCTACGAAGCCGGCAAGCCCGAGGAGGATCTGTTCAGCCCACCTGCCTTGGCCCAGTCGCAGGCCGACAAGCGAAACGGCACGGGGGAGCGCGGGCGCAAGCCGCGACGCGACGGGAAGCGCTCCACCGGAACCTCCGTGAAGGCCGAGCGCTCGCTGTACAGTGGCATCGTGACGGTGAACGGCTGTGCCGGAGGAGGGCGGCACGACGAGGAGGACGAGGAGGAGGACAGCACGAGTGCCAGCGAGCGCATCGCCGCGCGCTACTGCGCCGCCGACGGGGATGCCAGCAGCCCGCGGCTGGGCACGGCGCGCCGCCACCACCACCAGTCTAGCCCAGACCTGGCACGCCACTACAAGTCCAGCTCCCCGCTGCCTGCTGTCCACTTGCTGCCACACTCACCCCCTGTGGAGGGCAAGAAGCACCAGGCTGTTCAGGAGCTTCCCCCCACCAACACCTTCACCGGCAGCAACGGGGCCGGCACGTGCAGCGCCAACGCAGACGCCATGTCCCTGGGGTCAGACCAGTGCTCCGACTATGGCTGCCAGGCTGGAAACAAATATGGAAAACAGGTACCACACGCTGTACATTGTACTGTCCACTATTTCAATGTATATGTATATGTATATGTATATGTATATGTATATGTATATGTATATGAAGAGCTTCTTTCCAATATGAGATATATCCATTTAGTAGAATTTTGGGAAATTGACATTTTTTGTATTGGGCATTCCATTGAATTGCATTGCAAAATGCATTTTTATACAGGTTTAAAAAGTATGTTCTTTAAATATTTGAATGGCAAGAAGTTACACATAGGTGATAGGACTTCTTCCAATATTAAAATGAAAAAAGTAAAAAATGGTGGATATCTCATTTTGGAAAGAAGCTCTTCATATATATATATGTATGTACAGTGTATATATATATATATATATATATATATATATATATATATATATATATATATATATTACACATAAAGCTTCTATTGGAGACAGAAGATGTAAGGAATTGGCACAGAAAAGATTAAAAGAGCCTCTGCCAATGCACACAAAGAGGCTGTGCAATGACCATAAAAGCCAGAATTTCAGGGTAGCTTGAATGTCTAACTAGCCCTAGAGAATGGGACATTTTGGAACAAGTGTGACATAGTGCTTTGATACGCCTGGAAATTAGATAGTTGGACCTGAAGCACAGTTCATAAAAGCCGGTCATGAATGGACCCCTGGTTATATATAGCCTATTTGCCTATAAGTAGATTGAGCTCCAATAGCAGGCATTACACTCCAGGTTCTATTAGGACGATTTTTTTGTTGATGGTTCTGTATAGGTACCGTATAGCATGCATTGAAGAGATGCGGCTCTCACTTAATCAGACTTTCAGTTGGTTGCCAAGGGCGACATTTGCAGATGAGTGAAAAGGACTTTCACATGACCATGACATTCACCAGATTCTCTCTCTCTCTCTCTCTCTCTCTCTCTCTCCCTCTCTGCTTTTGAGTAACAAGGCTATGGAGTGATGGAGAGTGAGTGGGTGCAGTTGTAACTGGTTTTAGTATGAACTGAACCATTTTCAAGGTTTTTCGCATTCAGGATCACAATGACCCGCTAACAGTGCCTTCATGTTGTATGTTAATCTGTATGTAGCCTACTGTATGCTTTGACAGTGAACATTTTTGAACAATTCCTTCCTACATCCAACTTGCAGCTTATGATATGATTGATGACTAGACCTATACAGTATTTGTCAAGATGATGTGGATTAATGAACTGTTTTGGAAATTAGAGACTGCTTAGAGCAAACAAAGGATTGACTCGTTTTCTTTTGCAATTTAAATGGTAGAAATGTGGCAGACTTGACAAGTTAATTTTCCTTATTTTTGTCACTTAAGGTGTAAATGTTAGCATTGTGTTAGGGGTGGTACGGTTCACAAAATTCACGGTTCGTTTCATATCACGGTGTCAAGGTCACGGTTTTCGATTCTCTACGGTTCTTTTTAGTTCATGATAAATGGTGCAATGGGAATATTAAACAATATTTATATAACTGCAGTTATAAAGTGATGATGCGCAAGTTGAATTTGACCTTTTGCATGTGTCTGAGAACTGCCTCTTGTGCTAACCTGCGCTTGCACTTAAACTGTCGTCAGCTGATGTGCGCTGTCTGAGCGTTCCAAATGCCCTCTTTCAATTGGCTAATAGAATCGGACTTATCACTAAATATCCTACATACGGTTTGTATAAGCTTATAATGTGAAAATGGTGTGATTTAATTGTCATCCTCGCATTGGTCTTATATGCTAATGTTTTAATCAGAGACACTGGATAAGATACTCCTAGAATCTTTGTTTTACATATTTTTCTGGGCAGTAGGCCTACATGAATTGCGGTTTGCGACGGATTGCACGGTTCGGTTCGGTATGTGTGTGAATTGTACGGTTTCGGTTTTCGGTGCGGTTTGTGCCATCCCTAGTGTGTGTGTGTGTGTGTGTGTGTGTGTGTGTGTGTGTGTGTGTGTGTGTGTGTGTGTGTGTGTGTGTGTGTGTGTGTGTGTGTGTGTGTGTGTGTGTGTGTGTGTGTTTGAATGTGTGCCTGCATATGCCTGCGTGTGGTTCAGAAAGAGAGTGTATTTCATAGGTCGGGTGTGAATGCCTTCACCCCCCACCTCTGCTAGAGTGTGGCTGTTATCATCCTGTCAAGGGCTCTGTGACACTTGCTCACAAAAACCCTAACACCTGCCACTGGCATCCATGGGTATGTTAAATTGTCAGCTCCGGGCTGCTGAAAAAGCAAAGTGCGTGGATTTGGTGGATTGCAGCAATAATTGAAGCTTTTCAGGGCCTGACCCCACTGCCTTCTCCCTGCATGGGAATCATAGTGACATTTGACTGACAGGACCTTTTTTATTGCCTAACAACATGGCTCTACTTAGCCAAGAGGCAGGCGGGGGTTTATCAATATAGCATAGCTAAAGCGGGGGGAAAAACGCTCAAGTGAAAGAAATGAAGTGAAGTTAATGAAATAAATATATGTAGAAAGTGCTGACGTGGTTGTTAGCAGAAAAGGCGGGCCTCCCCCCCCCACCTCCTGCGCTTCTTAATCAATTCATACATGCTCCTGTGATCGTGACGAGCATCAGGAAGGTTAATCCATTACCGAGTCAATCCTCTTTAATCTGCCTTTCCAGGGGGAAAAGAGAAGGGGGAAAAAAACTGCTTAGTTGGGAGTTTGGGGGCTAACTCCTGACGGCCTAATGAATTATTGATCGGGGCCGTAATTAACTCCTGTACCGCTGCAACAGTGCGGGTGTGTGACCTACCCTAACATCAGTTCATCCCCCCTCACGCCACAGTCACGTGTCATTAGGCATCACATGTAGATGTGCTGCTGCATGTGCATGTGTACTGTCTATGCATGATGTGTGTGCACATACTAGGTGTGTGTGTGTGTGTGTGTGTGTGTGTGTGTGTGTGTGTGTGTGTGTGTGTGTGTGTGTGTGTGTGTGTGTGTGTGTGTGTGTGTGTGTGTGTGTGTGTGTGTGTGTGTGTGTGTGTGTGTGCAAGGCGCGATTTGTCAGAAAACCAGAAGGGGGGATAAGTTTCAGATTTTAAGCAATATCAATGGAATTACATTAAACTGTGATTAAAATTATGTGTCCAAAGTGGCGATATCAAAACCATCAGAGCAGGGGGGACAATCCCCCCCATCCCCCTCTACAAATCGCAACCTGTGTGTGTGTGTGTGTGTGTGTGTGTGTGTGTGTGTGTGTGTGTGTGTGTGTGTGTGTGTGTGTGTGTGTGTGTGTGAGAGAGAGAGAGAGAGAGAGAGACAGAGATGGAGAGAAAGAGAGAGCGATAGAGAGAAAGAGAGAGAGAGAGAGAGAGAGAGAGATAGACAGAGAGACACACACAGAGAGAGAGAAACAGACAGAGAGACCAAGAGAGAGAGAGAGAGAGAGAGAGAGAGAGAGAGGGAGAGAGTAATGAAACAAAAAAAGTAACTTCAATGCAATTTGTGGCTTCATGTTTGATACGTAGATAAACAATATTGATGAATGATGTCTGCATGTATGTTATGTTTGTGTGTTTGTATGAGGGAAAGTGTGTATCACTGCTTTGTGGATACAGCCTACATGATGAAAACATCCATATCAAAAAGGCCATGTGACTGTGATCATTCATGTATCATTGATGCATAG
>NC_085872.1:41192923-41330423 GCF_034702125.1 Engraulis encrasicolus | reverse complement strand
GGCATCAAAGAGCCGATAAAGTGGTCTTGTCATTTCTACGAGAATATGAGACATGGCACTATGCCATGGCATAAAGAAGGCAGTGTCTTCCCTAACTGACATTCTTTTCCACATTCACTCTCCCTCGATCTCAATCTTTCTCTCTCACTCTTTCCCTCCTTATGACACAGGCATACACACACATACACGCATGCAAACACAGGCATTCACGCATAATATACACGCACAAACACTGGCACTATTGTTCAGGCAACTACATCCCGCTGTGACACATTTCTGCGCCCTTTGTCCGTGGCTGTGTTGTGCCTTCTTCACCCTGTGTGAGGTCGTGCGTGTGGGAGGTGTGTGGAAGGGTTGCAGGCAGGGAGGACCCCAGCAGGAGCCTGAAGAGACAAGGGCTTAAGGCTTAGTGTCTGTCCAGAGGGCGAGCGTGTTCCAGCTGTAAACAACTGGGAGGTTACACAGTAAATGTTGTGGTGTTAATTCAACACTTACAGAGTTCATTTAAGTCCAAATTGACTCAAATGAACTCTCTAAGTGTTAAATGAGCACTGCAGAATTTACTGTGTAGGATCATGCGGTGCAGGCTGTGTGGTTGTGTGGTTACGCTTTGTGTGTGTGTGTGTGTGTGTGTGTGTGTGTGTGTGTGTGTGTGTGTGTGTGTGTGTGTGTGTGTGTGTGTGTGTGTGTGTGTGCTTTTGTTTGTCAGGATTTGTATGTTGGCCTGTATGTGTGTTTGTTCTAAATCCTCCATCTCCCATTGTGTCCATAACCACACATTGTTTTATAGGCTGAGTAGGGGGTATTGTGCGGTGGTTAGGTTTTCGATCTGAATCCTGTGAAGGGGGTGTCGCTAATTCAACACTGGACATCCTTATTCTGATTATTATTCTTTGCATGTACGCACACATAGACACACAGACACTCTCTCTCTCTCTCACACACACACACACACACACACTCTCTCTCTCTCTCTCTCTCACACACACACACACACACACACACACACACACACACACACACACACACACACACACACACACACACACACACACACACACACTCTCTCTCTCTCTCTCTCTCTCTCTCTCTCTCTCTCTCTCTCTCTCTCTCTCTCTCTCTCTCTCTCTCTCTCTCTCTCTCTCTCTCTCACACACACACACACACACACACACCACACACACACACACACACACACACACACACACACACACTCTCTCTCTCACATACACACACAGTCACTCACACACATACACAGACACGCACACACACATACACATGTCCATTATTCAGATGTGACCAGTCACAGCATGGGTGCATTGTACCGTCCGGATGGCCGGAGTTAATGGACAGTAGGAGATAGCGTATGTGTGTGGGAGTATCCCTGACAGCACCATGGGGTATTTAATTTCACTGGTAACCACACACACAGGCACAGAGGCACACACGCACAGACACACAGGCACACACGCACTTACACGCACACGCACGCACATTGACTCCAGAAAACAGAGGACTGTTGTTAAACTACTGCATTACAACATACACACATTACCATGAAGTTCAGTCATTCATATTTTGAAATCCTGTCACTGAGGCATACCATGTTAACCATCAAAGGAACTATTTTAAATTATTTAATTAATCAAAAAAGGAACACACATATATTTTTCATGTCTACTTGTCTTGTTTTTTAGTTTGTAGTAGATATGCCATATTGTTTAGGTCATGAGGGAAATCGGATCTGAGAAGGAAATAATAGAATTCAGTCAGTGCCCCATTTCACAGGCAGAAGAGCCTCAAAACCACACTGACAGCATTAATTACTCAGGAAGGCTCAGTGGACATGATATTGGCTGTCGCTGACGTTGTCTGTTGGGAGGAATTTGGCCCATTTTTTTTCTGTGTGATGCTAAAATACAATGCAAAACACTCCCGGTCACTGTACGCCCGCGAGATAAATAAATAAATAAATAACTAGATGCACTCTGAGAGTGCAGACCTCCGCCAAGGAAGCTGTTTGGTAGAACGTTTGACTATGTTACACCCTATCTCTATTTAAAGTCTTTCTGCCTTCTTTTTGTGGAGTTAAAAACTGTAATGTCAAAATTCGCCCGCAATACAATTTACGGTCGCTAGGGGCGTCTAGATTTCATGGCTAGCAATGGTGAAGGATCTTTAAAAAAGTCCTGGTTCCGGTTCGTGATCCGGATTACCACCAGAAGTTGTTCCTTGGGTCATTTCCAACAACGCCTCAAAGTTTCAGCCAAATCCGATCACAGGTTTTTGAGTTATCCTGCTGACAAACAAACAAACAGACAGACAGACAGACAGACAGACAGACAGACAGACAGACAGACAGACAGACAGACAGACAAACCAACGCGACCGAAAACACAACCTCCTTGGCAGAGGTAATAATGATAATTACCTCAACAGGATCATTTCAACGTTCTCAGAGAAGGTATTTGTATCAGAGAGACTGAGTCTACCTGTGCCGAATCAATTAACCAGATTACTACTCAACCACGTATAATGTGAAATGGTTAGCCATTCTCACTCAGGGTAAATTGCGCAGAACTTAAGATAAAGTGATAGGGATAAACGCACACAGTAGAGTATGCCGTGCGGAGTATCAGGTCCACCTCCATTATGCTTTTGTCTCTGAATAAAATGGCTGAAAGACAAAATCTCTCAGAGATTTGCCATTGAATTATCTAGTTCTCTCCTGGCTCCTCCAGCAAAACAGTTGTATATTAAAGTTGCTGCAAGTGAGCGGAGCGTGTGTGAAGATTGTCCTTGCACTGCCCCCCAGTGAACGCTATAAGTATTGCTATATGCAGTCTATGCCGCACAAGCCTGTGCCCTTGCTTTGGTTATGTAGATCCGTCATGCAGTACTGTGAGTGTGTGTGTGTGTGTGTGTGTGTGTGTGTGTGTGTGTGTGTGTGTGTGTGTGTGTGTGTGTGTGTGTGTGTGTGTGAGAGAGAGAGAGAGAGAGAGAGAGAGAGAGAGAGAGAGAGAGAGAGAGAGAGAGAGAGAGAGAGAGAGAGAGAGAGAGAGTGTGTGTGTCTGTGTGTGTGTGTGTACATTAACACCATTTTTAGCTGCCTCTGTATACACACAAGCAGGTTTGATTGCAGGCAAAACACTAACACAGATGTACACAAAGCGAGAGTAGTTGGTGTGTCCTGTTTACGTCAACTCGCATAATAGCAGCAGTTGTGTACTGAGCAGTGATTCATGGGCAAAGTAAAAAAAAAAAGCACAACACACATGTGGAGAGAATTTATGATCAGCTATTTCCGTGTGTGTGATGTACACACACACACACACACACACACACACACACACACACACACACACACACACGCACGCACACACACACACACATTCACACACACACACACACACTGGCCAGCAGATTGGCATACTATTCATTGTTGTTGGTTGGTTCACCCTTACAAAGGCGCACTCTATATCAGGAAGAATGGATTCTATTGAAAGAAAAGTGGCATTTTGTAATGGCATTGATTGGCTTAACACAATGGCCACACCGAGTTAATGTGTTTAAAAGGAGAAAAGGCAGTTTTGTAATTGCATGTGGGGAAATATGGTCTAGCATTTAATATAGGCAGGTAATTACATTCCTGTGCTTGAGAAAATGAAAGGTGAATGTCGGTGAAAAGGGGCCATAATATCTCCTAAGTATATATCACATGTATGTGAATAATTGCATCTTCAGGCAAAAAAATGAATGAAAAACCCTGAGCAGTGCAGTACAGATCACAATGTGCTGTGCTTTCATGCTGCGGGTGATTCTGAGTGCAGTGTGCCTTTAATAGTAATGACAAGTCAGCAATTCCACAGTTGTACCACTAGGGGCTCTCTCACTCATTCATTCACTCTGCTTTGTGACTGCAGATCAGATGACTCCCAGGCTGCAGTTAATATGCGCTAATCCATGCACGTGTGTGTGTGTGTGTGTGTGGGGGCACACACATGTATATGAGTGTGTGTGAGTGAGTGTGTATATGTGTGTGTGTGTGTGTATGTGTGTGTGTGTGTGTGTGTGCGCGCGAGTGTGTGCGAGCGTGTGTGTATCTGCCTCTCTCACCCTCCCCTATGCTGATTCTAATTTTCTGAACACCCTATCCCTCATTTCTGAACCCCACTCTCCCCCCACACACAGAAACACTCTATGACTCCATGCCCCCCTCCTCCCTCTTTCTGCAGTGCCTCTTTCTCTGCATGGTGATTATTATTCTTTGCACAGCCTCGGTGCTGATAGTCAGATACTGCCGTGCCCCCCCTCTAAATCACCTGGAACCCAGCCCACCGTGGAGAGAGAGAGAGAGAGAGAGAGAGAGAGAGAGAGAGAGAGAGAGAGAGCGAGCAGAAAGGGAGGTGGAAGAAAGAGGGAAAAGGAGACAGAAGAGGAGAAAGGAGGATGACGGCTGACTAGGGCAAAAAAAAAATTGAAAGGTTAGCAAAGGAGAGAAGGTGGGAAACGGAGGCAGATCATAAGTGGGGAAAGAGCAAGGGAAACAGCCAGGACATCTTTGTTTTATTTCTTCAAAGAAGAAGAGAGTAAAAGCAGCCTCCCAGGTTAGACTGCAATCCTCATGCTGCAAAACAGTGACATCATACACGAGGGCATACTGTACACACCCACACATACTCATACATAGAAGCACATGCTCACCCGTAGGCTTTAAGCATACAGACACACTAACACACTCAGACGACACATGGACATAAAAATGCACACAAACAATAAACAGACAACAAACATACACTAAAAAACAATACACAGACACACCAAGACATGCACACACACACCATTGACATTTCTGCCGCAGTGAGAAGAAAGCTGTGTGGAGCGCGAGTCAAGCAGTCTTGCATTAAGCAGGACAACATTGCCAATTCAGCTTTCGCACCTGCTCAGTCACCCATGTGCTGAAGCATATCAGCCTGTCAAATGAATTTACTTATGAAGTCAGGTACTGCCGCGGCTGACTGAGTGAATTCGCTGGTAGGCGTCGGGGATGACAGGAGACGTTGATGTGCTTGTGTGACCGGTGTGCGAGTGCGAACTCAGTACGCTTGTGTGTCTCCAGTGTCAGAGCTGCAGCCCATTAGAAGGATGTACTGCAGATGTGCATGCATTGCTTAGTAATCATGTGCTGCTGTGGTCACCTGCTCGTGTCATGTGCACGTGTAAATGAAGCCAGGAAGTTTGTTTGTTTGTTTGTTTGTTTGTATGTTTGGTTATGTAGGGGGTGTGTACTTTTGAATGCTTTTTGAAATCCTCTGTAATGACGGATTACGTTACCGTTAATGGATGTGGCATTGTGCTCCTGTGGGCTGCACTTATCTCATGTTGTCATGTTGTGTTATTGTATGTTGGGGTTTGTGAATTAATTTTAGTGAATATTTTTGCAAACTTGTAAAAGACGGTTTTCTCAATAAGGGATACACTTTTATTATTTTACAAAATTTAGCTTAGTAAAAAGTTGTATATGACAGAGAAGGGCATGCACCCAAGCTTACAGGAAAAGTGACAGATCCATATGATTTGAATGTCCTCATGTATACCTTAATTAAACAGTATATATAAATTAATATGCATATGTAAATTATATATATGTAATATATGTAAATTAATTTCAAGATGCCAGAGGACTTTAATATTCCAGTAGAGTAAACAATTTCGATCACATCTCACGAAACATCTTGCAAAAAAATGCCAAGCTTGGTGCAACACGAACTTCATGAAATATTAGCACTGATAATAATAGTGGAAACTCCTCTTGTTTTCGGAACAAACGCTAGATAATTGGACACTTCAGGAATCCATGTTAACACCACTCTCCATGTTCTGAAGCAGCTCCCCTGACAAAATCATCTGATCCTTACACAGATGAATTGATTGGCCTTGTTCTGTGTGTGTGACTGACTCGATCCTTTATTCATTATCAGTGTTCTGTCTGTTGAATATGCAAAGACGTGACAAAGAGGAGCGCCACAAAGACTAATTAATCAGGGCCCGTTAGCTTCCTTTGAAGCATTAGGTGTGAATGTCAAGTGCTAATCAGAGCGGTGACTAAGCAGAACTCCAAGCAATATCCAGCACACAGATGTACGTACGTAAATGTTCAGACAAGCAACCAATCATGAACAAGAGAAACAAAGCTTTACTGTGCTACTTCACATCCCACATGTTGGTCAGACACTTACCAAGACACAGCACAGCACTGACGCATGTTTGTCATTTTTCCCAGCAAGTTTTTTTTAAACTTGCATACCACATTGCGCACACATATCCAGTACATCACAACTAAATAGGCAGTGGCAACATAACACAGACACAAACGCACACGCACACGCACACACACACACACACACACACACACACACACACACACACACACAGACACAGACGCACACGCACACGCACACGCACACGCACACACACACACACACACACACACACACACACAGAGGAAGACAGTGTTTGGGGAAATGGGCTGTGTCAGATGAGGGGGAGGCTTTTTATGTTTGTTGTCACACACCATTAACATTCTAGCAGTACGAACGCCTTTGGAGGAGTGCTGGCCTGCATCCAAGCGTGTAACCTCTCCCACTGCAGGGCCAAGAGAGGGCTGGTGCCACTTAGACATGTAAACCAATCCAACGTCACTGTCTTTTGTGCTTACCTGCACACACTGACACACATCGCTGATCACGCACAGACACAACAAAATCCATCAGTTTCAGAGCTTCCTGACGCCGCATGATGTCATGCCGCCAATTTCCAAGGGCCCCTCATGGCAGTATCATTATTTCAAAGTTGCGCAAACCTCATCAGTGCTTCTCCGTGGTGGGTACCACTCCTGCCAAACTTGCTTAAATTACATATATATTGGCAATAGCCCTGGCCTAATGTAAGTTGAAATTCCAAAGCTAGTCTATCAAGCTGTGAATAAAACAACATTAGTGAGTCGTGTCTCTGTCTTTGGCAGCCTCATTTTATGACCACTGTGACCTAATTAGAAGCTTTTTAGCTGATACCATTTCGATGCATATTCAAGTTAGTTTCTAGACAAAGTTAAAGACTGCTATTTGGGCCCTGCCGTGGCCAACTGGTGGGGTACTCGTCTTCCGTGTGGCCGTGCCGACCCGGGTTCGATTCCTGGCCTGGGTCCTTTGCCGACCCCTCCCCGTCACTCTCCCCATTCGCTTCCTGTCCACCTCTTAAACTGTCCTATCATCAATAAAAAGTCGTAAAAGACAAAAAAAAATCTTTTAAAAAAAGATTGTTATTTGCTGCAGTTGACAATACATAACCGTTTGCTATGTGTAAGCTTTTTCATAGCAGTTGATGCAACTTCAGTACAGTATCAAGAAGGCAGAATTGGGAAAATCTGTTTTTTTGGGGGGCCACGTAAAATAAGAGAAGACAAAAGTCAGTGAAATACATTTAACTCTCAGTCAGTCAGTGGGCCACAGGAAATGCTTTAAACCAAATCTGACTAATCTGGTCGCATCTGTGATCCGCTCGTTGGCCTGGCCTGGTTTAGAGAGTTTCCCCTGTGTCCCCAAAGACCAACGATAAAAATCTAAAATGTGCTAATGTAGACTTGCAACTGTATGGTAATTCCTGGAATACTAACAAACACAGATTTAATCCCACTCCCGAACATTTTTTGACATTTCGTTTACTAACACTTTCTATTTTCCCAGTGTTTTTTCCTCCATCTATTACTTATTAGTTATCAAATAAGCTATTTATAATGTGTCGGGCCGAAACCAAGGGTGAGACCTGCATCATGTGCCCTACATAGGGCTGCACGATTATGGAAAAAATCATAATCACGACTATTTTGGTCTAAATCATAATCACGATTATTAATCACGATTATTGATTTTTGCAGATTTTTTTGAAAATTATAACAAGATGAAATATAACCAAGAATGAATTACATACGGGATGAGCAAAATAAAATGAATTGTAATTATTATGTAAAGGCAATAGCATGAAACTTAAGTGGACAGATTTCTGGCCAGAAACACCAGCCTGTCAGTATGTTCTGGCTTCTCAAAAGTAGGTCACTATTGCCACGATTAAATCACGATTAAAATCATGAGTTCGATTTCACTATTTTATCACGATTTTAATTATTTTTCGATTAATTGTGCAGCCCTAGCCCTACATATTATCAATCACTTGGCCTCCTATTGTGTTTGGGTTACTGAGATAAAGCCTTTCACTAGTATAGACAACCAGCACAAGAACTGACCCCGACTACCTCTGCGATTTGTTAGATGCTATAAGGTCAACAGCACAGGATGTATAGCCTCTACCGCTCAGCAAAAAAAGTGTGTTAGTTTGGAAGAAAGAGAGAACGAGAGGGAGACAGTGAAATTATGGGTCAATAAATCGTCCTTATGGGAAGCACACCAGCGGGACCCATAAGCAGGTCAAGGGCAAGACATTGATTGGGCACATCATAAACCAGCCTCTGTAGAAGTATGTGTGCGTGTGTGTGTGTGTGTGGGGGGGGTTAGAGAAAGAGAGAGAGAGAGAGAGAGAGAGAGAGAGAGAGAGAGAGAGAGAGCGAGAGCGAGCGAGAAGCAAGAAGGAAAAAAGTAAAAGGTAGTGCTGCAGTATATTTGTCAGAAGATTGCACACTGATTTACTTCCCATGATCGTATAGACATGAATAGGCACATAAGAGTGAAAGGTCATCCGACATGACTTTACAACAATTGATCAATTTCTTTGTCCTCTGCGCTATGTACTGTTTATCATCATATCTTTTCCTGCCTGTATTTAAAAATCACTGGCCTTCCAGAGCGATTTTTATGTGGACACCGGCACAGTGGATAGCCAGAGATGCTTTTGCCTCAAGTCCTCTCATCAGGGTACCAGCTCCCATGTCCCTTGTGTGGGAGTGACCCTCAGTTGTCCTCACCTGTCGTTGCCTTGTTTACTGTAAGCACAGTTTGATCTATGTGGGGAGATGCCAGAGCAAAGTGGATAAGGCCAGCCGTGTGCTAGTCTATCAACTGTGTCATCCTGTAAAGTCACTGGAGCATATTACTCTTGTCTACACGCCATTGTGTTTATGCTGCCTGCGGTCGCCAAAGGCAAACCCTTTTTTTTCCAGGGCCTTCATGAGCAGCAGACTCCAGTTAGGCTTTAATGACCATTGAGACTTGAAGTGAAGCCTTCATTATGAATTCTGGTCAAGGAATCAGCAAAGGGTTTGTTCCACGCTGACAATGACATAAGGGGAGGCACAGAGCTCGGTCCTCTGGCTTTTGATGTGGCCCCAGTGTCGTTTGAACTGTTCAATTACTCTTTCACCGTCAATACTCCCATTTCCTTTTCCCATTCTATTCTATTCGTCTCTCTCCCTCTTTCTTTCCCTCTGTCATATCCCTCCAGCTAGCTTGTCCTCACTTCTTCATATTCTTTCTCCCATCATGTTGATTAAACCTGACAGTGGAGCGTGTTAATGTGGTTATAATGCATTTAGCAGCTGCCCGTCAGCTTTGCACAGTCACTGGTGACCTGTATCTGGGCCTACCCTAATCTGAGTAGAAAAAAAGAAACATTTAATTTGCTCCTCAAGTGGGACGTTGTCTTAATGGAAACTCAATTTAGTTATATAATGTGCTTCTGCTTGTGTCTTGAGAATATGTGTGTGTGTGTGTGTGTGTGTGTACATCTCTCTCACTGCGTGTGTCAGTGTGTGTGTGTGTGTGTGTGTGTGTGTGTGGTGTGTGTGTGTGTGTGTGTGTGTGCATGCAAGTGTTATTCTCTTTCCCCCCCAGTTTTTTCTGTGTGCATGTATGTGTTGTTTGTGTGTGTTTACACCTGCTTTTGCGGATACAGTATTGCTATAAATGACATGCGTGAAGGGGGAACATTTGCACTTTGGAAAATGCCAGCAGGGCCTCTCATTTCAGTAATAAAACATTTGCTTTGGTTTAAGCGTGTTATTTCAACGTTCCACCAAAGACAGACTTCATCCTTCTTATTATTTTCGCTATGAATGAGTGCCATAAGGCGTGTGCGTGTGTGATGAAGCGGCTGTATTTTTTCATTTGCAATTTGTTCCAGGTTGTCATGCCTTTCTCGGATTTCACTCAATTCTTCTACAATATTCTATGCAATTTAGCTTTAACAAATATGCTTTATTGTATGCTTCAATAAAGGCATCTTTATAATAGAATTCCCCATGTGGGGCACCAATTACGATAAGAATGAATGATTATACACCAGTTTTGGTGGCGTCGTATGATGCTTGTTATCAACAAACCGGGCCAATTAAGACTATTATTGAGACACCAGCAGATAATCTTATTTGTTGTCACACACTCACACCTTTTTTTTCCTTGTTTCCTCTCTCCCAGCAAACACTGCGGCGTGTCACGTTCTCCGTGGTCAACCAAGCCCAGGATCAGGGCTGCTACGACAGCGGCATGGAGGACTCGGAGACGCCCAGCAGCAAGAGCTCCTCGGGGCCCCGGTTGGGAGCGCTACCCCTGCCGGAGGACGGCTACGAGAGGACCACCCCAGAGGGCAGCGTGGGCGAGGAGGAGCATGTGGAGAACGGTGAGCATTGCCTTGCAAGAATATTTTTTTTTTTGGTTGGTCTTTTTCGACTTAATTCCACAGGACAGTGTGAGGGGTGGACAGGAAGCGAATGGGGAGAGAGACGGTGAGGGGTTGGCAAAAGACCCGGGCCGGGAATCGAATCCGGGTCAGCCGCATGGTAGACGAGTGCCCTACCGGTTGGCCACGGCAAAGCCGAGCATTGCCTTATTAATGTGCAAATGGGGTGGGGGCGGTCAAGGCATGATTGAATTTTAAAAAGCTCTATTATATTTCATTGCTCTTTCGAAAAAATAAAAAAAATCAAAGTGCAGTGTATATATAGTCACCTTTTAAATTACTTTTTAAGTCTGTCATAAAGCAAGAGCTACCCTGTGGGGATTTAGCGAAATAACAGAAAATGAGCTTTCTGAGACTGACGTTCTAACTCGCAAATGATTAATATGGCTTTTGGCCGTGATTTGTGGGTAAAGTTGACACAGCATACTTTCGCATTGCAATTATGTGAAAATGTGTGTGCTTAGGTACACATAATGACGTCCTACACATTAGTATAATGGTTCTAAGATTGTGGGCTGTGAGAAGTCATTAACCTGAGACAGCTGGTCTTTTTTCACATTGTTGAAAAGATAGGAAGCCCCAAGTCAATTGTAAACCTGTGCACACCAGCCTGCACACGACAAATAGGCAGCAATATCATTACTGTGTATCATTGTTTTTATAGCCTACTGCTGGCCTGTCTGTTTTCAAGTGCGAGGTCTAAATGGTCTGTTCATCAAGAGAGATTATTGCACCAAACAGAATCAGCTTGCCGTATACTGTACAACACACTAACCCTGTATACTGTACACTCCCTTCCTTCTTAGATCCAAGGCAGCTGCCAGACGTGGCTTTAACAGGGAAGTGCACGCGGGAGTGTGACGAGTTCGGCCACTCCGACACCTGCTGGATGCCGGTGCAGGCCTCCCCACGGAGGCGTCCTGGCAACGAACCGTCCCACCTGTCCACCTTTGGCTCGCCCGGCGGCGTGGGGGTTGGCGGCGACAGCAACAACAACAACAACGAGGACGACGAAGACAGCGAACCGGACGCGGACGACGAAGACGGCGAGGGCTCGGAGCGCGGCGGCTCAGGAGGAGTGAGGAGGCACGGGCAGCGCAGGCACGCTCGGGACACTCTGGCCAACGGAGACCCGCTGGGAGACCGAAACAGCAACATTGGCGACCACAACCGCAACCTGCTGAACCGTAAGATGACCTCGGCCTCTTACGACACGTTCAGCAGCGCCGGGTTTGGACGCAGCAGGCTGGAGGAGGAGGAAGGACAGCGCCCCCCAGAGGTCATACCGCTCACTCGGACCACCGGCGACTACAAGACCACCTCCTGTCTCACCCTCTCACGCAGAGAAGTGTACCTGTGAGCCGCGAAGAATAACACAGCGAAAGGCAGAGGGAGAGAGAGAGAGAGAGAAAAGAGAGAGACGGCGGGGGAAGAGAAGAAAGGCAAGATGATGGAAGGGAAGAGATAATAGATATGGAAAAGGTCCACTGATCACTGTTTTCTTAACATTTTAGGACCCTAAACATATAAATGGGTTACACCCCTGTCAAAACAGATGTACCCCTTAAGCCAAATAAATAGTTAGAAAAATTAAAACAAAAATAACGAAATACTAAAAGAAACCCTCCACTTCCACTTCAAGTGTCTGAATGCAGTTGTTGAACGAATCAAAATAGACTGCTGTCTGAAACCCTCACTTGGGCAACGTGAGGATTACAGTACACACTGCCTGATCCACCCCTACTGTATGTGAATGTGCGTTAATCCTCTGTCTGTCCAGCCACCTAGGGGCTTCCATTGGAAGTGCAGTGGAGAAGAGACGCTGGCAGTCTGTCAAGCATATCTTCACCATATGTTCCAAAGACCGATCTTGAGCCAGTTTTTCTCCTCCCCCAAATCAGCGTGGACCTACCCAAGGAGTGTGCACAGGAAAAAAATCTGAGTTTAGGCTTATCAGGCGATATAAAAAAGGAGTCATTTAGAATGAATCACATATCACCTGAATGATACTGATATCAAATAAACACTGTTATTGCAACAAGGCATTATAAAATGCTACATGCAACACCTAACCTGTCTCCTACCTGCAAGGATTCACTTCTCAGCAGATACTGTGTCCTTTCAGCTAGGAAACAGTGTCCAGTTTCCTAGAAATGGTGACGATTGTCCCATGCTTTTATTCCTTTAAACTCAATGCAGTGAGGCGTATTCACAATTGTATAGTTTCTTTCACGTGTCTTAATCTTCTTACTCCTACATGTTCATTTGCACTCTGTCCACACACAAACACACATGCACACACATTTATATACACACACACACACACACACATTTCTTATATGTGTACAAGTAGATGCATGCTAAGCTCATACCCTTGTCACGCACACATGTACAAACACATACGCACAGTTACTTGTGTGTAATGTGTGTGTCCCTGTGTGCCCAAGCCAATGCTGTCCAACATTGCTTTTCAGGTCAATACTGTAGCTATAGCATTTTGCCTGCTTTAACTCAACCAGTTTATATATAAAAAATATGTAAAACATTTAAACGTATTTGAATACCTAATCATTTTAACAGTACTTCTGGGGGGTCATTCAGATGACTTTGCAGGAACATCTATACTATTATGTATACAAGGAACCAACAGCAGTCCTTTCTAGTAATGTCCATAGATAAACCAAATCTGTACAATAGACTCTGCATGACAATAAGCAAAAATGCTTATTTGGTTAAGGAAAAACAACAGATTTTTTTGTGAGGGGGGATACTACGCCTTTCTTTATGTTTGTATGTGTGGCACTGGATTATGAGCCAAGGGATGTCGGTGTGTGAAATCTGCTTCAGAAGCTGGACAGAGCGATAGAGAGCAACCTTTGATCTTGCGGCGAACACTAGATCAAACCTGTGCGCGAAGAGCCGGGGCAGCTCCCAAGGATTAAATTGCTGCATTCAACACACGACAATGGTTTAAATGGCCAACACTGCTCAGACCTTATCTACAACTCTCAGGTACCACGAGTCTATTTGGGACTCTAGTCAGTGGTGACCCACTTCTCCCCCATGTGCTCTTAATGCCACGAGGGAGGTTGCTCTCCCTCCCTGTCCATGGGTTATCTCCCTGGCCACTAGAGGTCTCTCCCCTTTTTGACGTGTTCTCTCTTCCCACCACCTTGACACCCTTGGATCGCACCTGAGCCGATTTACCCCCTTTCTCACCCGCCTCTAGCTAGCCAAATTCTGAATCTTCACACCACTGTAATATAAATAAATACATAAATAATATGGTATCCAGATTCACCAGAGATTTTGGCATGCTTACGTTTTCTTACATTTATTTTATGTTTGTTTCTGTTACTTCCACCTAATCACCACTACTTATACACTATTATGACTCCTTGTTGTACAGCTCTTTCAAGGGAGAGACTTTTGCGTCTCCATTTTGCTTTCCTTTTAAACTGAAAGCCATGCTAAAACCCCTTTGTGAATCGAAACCTGCACCATCGTACTGTCTTCACGGAGCAGCCTTCCTCTCTATAGGCTGGGGACTCCAGCCATGCCAAACCCCCACCGGCTCCCTCCAGCTCTCCTGCAAACGCAAGGACCCACAGACTCATTCAGGAGCTCTGGTTCATTAGTGCCTGGACACAACCCCAACGAGAGACAAAACAAAACAAGAGAAACTGATTGATGTATTAAAAATGAACACAGCACTGAAAATGATGCAGACTTGATTGGAATTAAATTCCGCATGAACTGAACACTTGAGAGACTCACTCTAGTTCTGCTCTGCATTTTTGTCTGTTTTTTGGTAAACAGCAGATCCTTTGATAACTGCTGTTTTAATGCAGTCTGTAAGTATTACTGTAAATTTTGCGAATGAGGGAGGCTCTGAACTGTGAACATGAGGGGCATCTCCGTGTGCTTATGTGTGTGAATGAATGCGGCAATTTTTTTTCTTTAATTTTTAATTATTTTTTTTTACTGCATGCTATACCAACAATCCATCCACATATAGCAGTTCCCATTCCAGTTGTGGGAGGGTGGGTTAGAAAAGAGGGCTGATAACCAGTTTTCACTGACACACAGTGTACACACACACACAACTGCACACACATGAAAACATGCGCACGCACACACACACACACACACAATCTCCTTTTTTGTATGACAAACTCATGCCCATTTCTGCCCACTTCTCCTATTTCTCACCTGCCATATTAAAACTACCTTGTAGAGAGATGAAAACTTTTAACCAGAAAGGCATGCTAAAAGGTCTTCAGTCCTGCACTTATGATAATTAATGTTAAATTGTTATTTTTTCTTGTTTCAGTTTTTATGCTTGTGTGAGAGACTTTGTCACTCTCAAAGTGTAATTATGAGATGAATCGCATTTGATATTAAGGGGACGAAGAGGGCAATGAAAGCTTTGGTATGTTACATGTACAAGTTTGACTTTGACATTAAAACTCCTGCAAACCTCTTTGGCTCTTTGTGTCTTTTTTCACTCTGTAACCATGTAAAGGAAAATGTGCATTATGACTATGTTTATATAAGAGCCTTGTGTTGCACAACCTCAAAGCTAGAGTCCTTTAAAGCCTAATCATGGTTAGAAAATACACTCACGTTATACATTTGTTTTGGAAAGTGGTGGTGACACAATTTGGCACATTGTCTTTTACACATTACGGTATATTTGCGAAAGATGGTGGTAACAATTTAACCCCTTAGCGCAGAGCCTATGCTATAACCTTACTGTCACCAAAATTGTAATAGCTATGTCTTAATTGTCTGAAGCTATGTCTTAATTCGAATTTTGCATAGCAGAGAGTGGGACTAATTTGCTGTGGGAACACAGAGACCCACTTCGGGATAGATACAACAGCTGTCTATGACAAATTCAGCGCATTACAGCTTTATAACTGTAATCAAATTCTAAATATTGTTATTTATGAAGATCTAAACCTACAGGTATGGTCAGCAAGTAGACAAGTTATATGAACCAATCTCCCAAGTATTAATCGATGTTGCCATTTAATAAATCGTTAAACAAATGACCTAGCACCACTGGAGGGCCACTCGGCCATTCCGACACATTTTGATACCACCACTCCGACACCTAATTTGCTCTTGAGCGGAGCTGTCCAAGGTGCTGAAGGAACCATCATAGGCATCTTTATATCTGGCTACCGGTATGTGACCTGACCTTGTGTGCCGGGAGCTGTTCATGTGTGTGGTGCTGAAATCCAGCAGATGCTCCAAGTGAAGAATGTTACTGATTCATGCTTGGGGTAGCCTACTCCATGTGAAGCACGTTACTACTTCATGAGCTTAGTGCAAAAAGTGCAAACTACAGTAACCTCTGATGGCAAGGCTGTGAGACAAAACACAACCTTAAAGTCCCAATATGTGATTTACACTCCCATCTATCGGTTGCGTTGGTGCACTGCAAGCAGCAGTTCTACGGTAGCCGAACGCGAACACACTAGGTAAAGGGCGGGCACGTCATTGGACTCGATTCGATTGGGAGAGATGCTTCAGCCAAAACATCCAGCAGCTTTCCCTCGGTTGATGAGGTTAGTGTGGTTAAATTACAGTAGTCCGTGCTGTCATTTTCCATTACAGTTTGAAAATAATAACTTATAGTAATAATAATAATTTTATTGTTTAAAGTGCAGTATCACCATACAACATGGTCTCAAAACACTGTAAAACAAAAATAAAATAAAATAAAAATAAAATAATGAATTAACTCTAAAAGATAATAAAAGAAAATGATGAGGAAAATAAAAATGATGGGGAAATAATCAAAAGGTAGGCCATGGTAATTTAAACAAGCTCAATACTGAAAAAGTATAGGTGGAAAAAAATAAAATAATTACAATAGAAATAGGAACCTAAGACAAAAGACAAAATTATTAACAATAGAACAATGCATTTCAGAGTCTTAACATAATGCGATGAAAGCAAAAATGTTTTTAATCTGGATTTAAAGATCCCTATAGAGCAGGGGTGCTCAACTGGCGGACCCAGGTCCGGATGCGGACCCAAACGCAATGTTATCCGGACCAAGACAAAATCCATCTGTATTTAATATGTATAAATTATACATGAGATTTCGTTGCCATGCGATCTATAGGTGTATTTCTGCGAAGCCAGTCTTATGACCAATAAAAGTATCATCACTATGACAACTCAGTGAGTGAGCAAGAGGCCAGTGCGGCCAGTGAGTGAGGCTATTTTCTGCATCGGTCCGTAGCGACTTTTTTGGACCCTGGAAACATACGAAATTTGGCGAGTGGACCTTTTCAGTTTCTAGTTGAGCACCCCTGCTATAGAGCCTGCCTGCCTCACATTAAGGGGAAGATTGTTCCATAGTGTGGGTGCGCGGAAGGCAAAAGCCCTGTGGCCAGCAGACTTCTTCCGCACCACAGGGATTGATAGGAGTCCAGCATGCATGGACCGCAGGGACCGAGCTGGAATGTAGGGTGTGAGCAGCTCGGACAAATAAGTAGGTGCCGTGTAGGGCTTTGTATGTGAGCAGCAAGATTTTAAAGTCTGCTCTGATGTGAACAGGCAACCAATGAAGGGAGGCTAGGATTGGTGAAATATGTCCAAATTTCTTGGTCCTTGTTAATACCCTTGCTGCAGCATTTTGCACTAGCTGAAGCCTACTTGTAGTGCTAGATGGAAGGTCAGAAAATAATAGAGATGCACCGGATCCTGATTTTTAGGATCCTGCCGGATACCGGATCCACTGCTTAAGATCCTGCCGGATCCGGAACTGGATACCGGATCCTACGAAAGGGTTGAAACACATAGCCTACTCGCACACGTGGGCCCTTTTTATTATGTTGGCTCAAACCATTTTTTAGACTCATTGGCTTACTGCCACAATGCCTGCAACGGCCGCTTCAAAAGGGCTTTCACTCCATGCAGCGAATGGGTTTGTGAAAGACTGACTGAAAAGCCTAGGCTAGAGATGCACCAGATCCTGATTTTCAGGTAACTGCCGGATAGCGGATCCACTGCTTAAGATCCTGCCGGACCCAGATCCTGTGAAAAACCCTATTATCCTGCCGGATCCGGAACCGGATCTTGGATCCGGTGCATCTCTAGAAAATAATGCATTGCAGTAGTCCAATCTAGATGTAAAATGCATGAATTAGTGTTTCAGCATCAAGCATGGACAACATAGGTCTAATTTTTGCAATATTGGATAGATGATAAAAGGCTGATCTTGTTACCGTCTTGATATAGGGCTGAAAAGTTAAGCTTGCCACAAAGAGGACGCCAAGGTTTTTAACAACTTTGTTCTCAGTGTCAAAGGTGAGAGACAGATGCTCAGGAAGGTAGTTACATTTAGGTGGTCTTACAATGAGCAATGTCATTTCTTGATTTCTGACACACATGCTTGTAAGTTGAGGAAGTGGGTATCTGAGTTTTGCAGAACATGGACATACAATTGAGTATCATCTGCATAACAATGAAAGCTAATGCCAAATTTGCTGATAATTTCACCCAAGGGTTGCATATAGATAGAAAACAGCATAGGTCCAAGAACTGACCCTTGGGGAACACCACACTTAACCAGATTTAAGACAGAATTATCATTGTTAATGGCCACACGCTGGGTCCTGTTTGACAAGTACGACTGAAACCAGGAGAGGGCAGCACCTTGGAGGCCAATATGTGTCAGGCGGCTTAAGAGTACAGTGTGATCAATAGTGTCAAACGCTGCACTTAAGTCAAGAAGGAAAAGGAGAGATGGTTGGCCAGAGTCACTTGCAAGTAACAGGTCATTTGTGACTCTGATCAGGGCAGTTTCTGTGGAATGCCCAGATCGAAAGCCAGACTGAAATTTATCAAAAAGGTTGTTTTGGGTCAGATGTGTGGTGAGCTGATCTGCAACAATCCGTTCAAGAACCTAGGACATAAAAGGAAGATTGGACACTGGTCTATAATTTTGCAGCTTTTGTGGGTCTAAATGTGGCTTGTAAAATATAATAAAGTTTCAGTTACTATTTGGTATTCTGGTAGCATTCCGGAGATTGGTTATTAGCTAGCCATATATTGACATTGATGCGCTTAGCGTATGGCTAGATCCAGATTCTGATATCTCAAATCAAGCTATGAACGAACAAAGGCAAAATATCTTACAGCGCCGTAGCATTTTGCTGCGATTGCACAATATATTTTCCCTTTGTCTTTAGAGCCTGTCATCAACACACTTTGAGGCAGAGGGAGGAGGAGAGGGAGGAGGGGAGAGGACAGCCCCCGCAAGAGGAGGTTGGTCGGCTCTAAGACATGAAGGTTCGTATGTGTACAAAATAATGTATGATTAACGCCAAAATCATAAGGAATCCTAAAGCATCCCAAAGATATTGGCTCCACACGCTTTCACCCAGGCTAGCTCTGTCCTCCTCCCCCCGTGCTACCATAGTTTGACCATTTTCCGGCTGAAATTGATTTCCCAGAAACTCCCCTCTTCATTGTATTTTATGAATTATACCTAGGCTGCCTATCTACTTTGATAAGGTCGGTCACTTACGCTTGATGGTTCTACTTACGAAAATGTAACTCGTATAGAACAGGCGCGTATAGAACTGCACAATGTGATGACTGGCGTCAGTGATGCTCAAAGCTGTTTATTCAAACAGGCTACAACATAACTCCATATCAGTGTACATGATTGAAAATGACACTGAAAGAAACACACGACTAAATGTGAAGTTGCTATTGATCAACAAGAAACACAGCAGAGTATGAAATCAAACATACAAAAAAAAGGCAATTTCCCACAACTACTAACTCAGTTTTGATGATGGGGAAGATGTATGAAAAGTTTTGCTCGTTTGGCCAGTAGGCCTAATATGGGACTTAAAGCCCACCTGTTTCAAGTGACACAGTTGACTAGAAAACAGAATAACTAACCAAGGTCATAATATGATCTATGCATCTATGATGACCTATAATGCCATAACTGCCTACCTTTTGATGCAGCAAGTGCAATTACTTCTATTACCAAATAACCCATGTTTGTTAACTGACTCAATGTTGTTCTTCACAATGTATTTTACAACAATGGCTTAGGCAATTTGAATCAACATGAAATTCCCGTTATTTCTGCAGGCAGTACTGCAGGAGATGACATTGGAGGATTTCCACTGTTTTACATCAGAGATCATCCAGCGTCAACCAGGCATGGTCTTCAAAGTCTTGCTGCAGTGGCGGAACAGGCATGATGCTCCACCATTATAGCTGATCCGCACCACCCCAGCTACACACACTTCACCCTTCTACCATCTGCCCGGAGATACAGGTGCTTACGTGCTCACACCAGCTGACTCAGGGACAGCTTCTTCCCTCAATGTATCAGACTGTTGAATTAAAAACATAGGAAGGAATCCACTCATCACATCTCCCCTTTCTCCAACCTGCCATTTTTTAGGTACGTCTCACGCATCTCTATAAGAGGCTTTGTCCGTCCGTTGGTCCGTCCGTCCCTCCGTGACGCGTTTCTGAATTGTGATTCCCTCTTGTGTCCATAAGGTGGCAGAGTTGAGTAAAAAAGGTTGAGAACCACTGGCATAGATGGACGCATCTGTGGTCCGCCTGTCGGACTTGTTTAAAAAAAAAATGCAGCTTTCAACTTTTTAAATATATATTTTTCCCTACTTTTTTGCCTTTTTATATTCTTTTTTTTTAACCTTTTTTGGGACTCTCAGAGCAGGGAAGCTTTTCATTGTATATATATATATATGAAACATCTTTCATATATATATACATGACAAATAAATAAAATATCTCCTGCTGGAACACCAGGGTGCCTTGGTGCAGCTGGGCAAACTGCCAACCGACCGGTAGAGGCTGTGCTGTGAACAGGACCCTCAGTATTGCACAAGTATACTTGGGCACTTCTAACAGTTTTGCCTGGATAAGGCATACCTGAGGGTGCACAGGCAGTACCGGTGTGTGTGTGTGTGTGTGTTTGTGTGTGACATGGTTAGGTGACATTAGAGAGCCAGACAGGGGACGATAACCAAAAATACCAGTATGTTGCCCACTGCCACTTTATCTTTTGGCAGTATCCCTTACGGAAGGAAAATATATTTTTGAATATATGAAATGAAAATATATTATAATATACTACAATATATTGTTTGCCAATATATCATTTTATATTGTACAGCAGTATATTGCACAATATAAAGTGATATATTTTGCAGTATACGAGAATATAGACATTATTGCCGTTTTCGTATATTGACTTATGTATTGCATTATACTGTGAAATATATTGTTGCATATATGGAATTATACCCCATATAGTATATGACTTATTGATAAATCATATATTGATTTATGTATTGTATTATACTGTACAATATATTGTTGCATATATTGAATTATACCCCATAGTATATGGCTTATTGATGAATCATATATTGAGTTATGTATTACATTATACTGTACAGTATATTACTGCATATATTGAATTATACCCCATAATATATGGCTTATTGATGAATCATATATTGAATAATGTATTGCATTATACTGTACAGTATATTACTGCATATATGGAATTATACCCCATAATATATGGCTTATTGATGAATCATATATTGATTAATGTATTGCATTATACTGTAAAGTATACTGTTGCATATATTGGATTATATCCCATAGTATATGGCTTATTAATTAAATCATATATTGACTTATGTATTGCATTACACTACACAATATACTGTAACGTACTTTATACAAGGCATTTATGAAGTAGTGTAATTACAACAATGACCAAACATCAATTCAATTCATTCAACTGTTGACATTGGTTTATTAAAAACATGAAACCAACCGACCCTTTAACACCACCGCTCACACATGCAGAGACAGAGGGGCAGACAGGCAGGGAAACGCACACAAACCACGACTTGACAACGACAAGGCCAAATGCTGGTGAAACTTGCCTGTGGCCAGTAACAATTTCAGTGTCCCACTTTGGCCAGTAACTTGTACTTAAAATGTAAATGCAGAAATATTCTAAAAAAAAAAAAAACAAAACCCAAAAAACAAAAACAAAAAACAAAACAAAACAAAAAACTGTGGCTGTGGCCGGTAAGCGAAACACCTCACATAAAGCACTGGCACACATGCACGCGTGCACACACACAAACGCGCCCACACACAAACACATACGCGTGCCCGTGCCCGCGCCCACACACACACACACACACACAAACACATACGCGTGCCCGCGCCCACACACACACACACACACACCTTCAGATATATTAAAAAAAAAAGAAGTGAAAGTCAAGGTGAATTCAGGGGCAGACCGCCCGCAGCCTCAGTCATTCAAGGTCAACAAGAGGGCTCATAGGCCTGTCCATGGACTTCTTTTTCTCTTGGTGAAGCAGTTCACAGATTCTTTTATTTAGCGACATCCGGATCTCCCCCATCCTCACACCTGGATGTGCCTGAGCAACAGCATCTGCAAAAGTAAAGTAAAAAGAATGTTAACTCTCTAACCCATTGTGCAGGCGAGACGTTCCATTTCTTTTTCCGTTGGGAAGCGACAAGGAAGCAGAGGCTGGTGACGTAGACAAGCGAGGCGAGCGGGCGGGAAATTTGGGCTCGGCTGAAAGATATGCTAATGAAACGTAGTGATGGGAAAAAGTTCAGTTTCAGTTACAATCTATGGCCACACATTCCAAATGGCCTTGTTTTAACTGTCTAATTCAACCATGTGATCATTCCACCATCGAATCACCAGGCTGAATTGGACAGGTAAAAACAGGTCACCTGGAATATGTGGAACTGGATTGTAACTAAAACTGAACTTTGTCCCATGAAGCGGTAGCAAGTGGGAGAGGTTTCAAATGAAAGTTATTTCATGGAGTTATGTTACAACATTGTAATTGTAGGTAAACACTTGACAGCAGAGCCATGTATGTCCATAAAACAGTATATGAGAACATATAATTGTTGGGAGGAAATGCACGAGGATTCATTCTGCCCTTTACGCCAACTATTTAACTGGACAAACAAAAACTTGGTTTCAATGGCAACATTGCTTGACACGCCCAACCCCCACCTGCTTACATGCTTACCATAACCTTCAATTTCAGACAGAGTATTCACTATGGCTGGGAATATTACACCATTCAATCATGAAAGATTAATCTTCTCCATGGCTGTGCAGTACATTAGGTAGTAGTAGTTTCAATGAGCAGCACAATAACTAATCTGGGAACAATCCTAAACAGTGCATCTTTAAAAGGGCAGGCAACTATTTAGGGGTAACACTTAAAATTGTTGACCTGGGTGTGTAAAATATCTTATTATTCATTTTTGGTTTTGTTTTACATATCCTCAGAGGAAGAATGTTGCTAAGCTAGCAAGAATATATGGACCAAAGTCCGGAAACATTTATTTTGTCTCTTGACTGACTACCAATGCTCATACAGAGTCCACATAGCAAGTGAAAAGTAAAAAAGGGAGTATAAAACACCACACCACCTACAATGAAAAGTAAGTCCATTCCCCTCCTTCACAGACCCAGGTTTTCAGCAGTGATTTTCCGCCAAATAGTAGTTCATGCTCTATGACCTCTTTCAAGTCACTCTGGATTAAAGTGTCAGCTAAATGTAATGTAACAAGTGTACTTCTTGTTAGAAAAAATGGAACAGGTGCACAGAACGCTGAAATTGTGTTTGACCAATGTGCAGTTGAAACTTGAAGGGTATGCCACTAGTTTGGGGCCAAATACACTGTTGGTTCATGAAGGGTTTTATTTTTCATGTTAAGCATTGTGTTACATTCTCATACTCCTTCCTTTCAATAGTCTGAAACAAGTGCCCAACATTGCCCAGCTTTGTAAACCCAGGTCAATGATTTTAACCACATTTAGCCCAATGAACCCTTGAATGTAACATGTTACATCAGCAAGTTTCACACATTCAATGTGCAGTTAATAATGTAGCTCAAGTAAACTCTAAATCTGGATGTCCTAACCCACTGCCCCTGACCCATCCAGTCCAGACCCCCCCCCCCAGACACCGCACACACACACAGCTCAGTACCCCCACACACACACACACACACACACACCGTCCTACAACCAACCACACCTTCACCCTGCAATAAATAACTAGGTTACATCCATTCCATAATTAACATAAAAATAATAAAAACAGGGATACATTCATGTCTACATATCCCCCTCCCAACTTTTACCCTAACTTCCATCCCCACCAGCAGTACCAACACTAGCTGCAGAGGTCCATTTTGTCCCACTCAATCTCTCTTATTCCCTGTTTATTCAGTAGCTTGATTGAATGAGGTATAAAGGAATTTTTGAACCTCCTCCCAAAGTTCAGATAGATGTATTCCCCATTTAGTGCATGATCACCAGTGAGTGAGCATAGTAAAGGCACAGTATCGCTTAACATTTCAAGTACTGGAATGCACATCAGTCCATGTGACTATTTTTTTCCTCCAGACCATCGCTGCATACCTCTTCAGCAACCTCTGCAAAAAAAGTTAAAAGAGCAACAGAAAATTAACATTCCCTCACACACTTAACCTTAAATAGGCACAAAGATACCCACCAAGCTCATCACCTCTATATCATTGTCAGAATTGTGAGCTATTCTGGCAGTGATATAAAAAACACACCAGAATTGTGTAAGCTATGGTCTGTGAAATGAAACATTTGTGTCATACAATTAAGCAATTATGCATGAACAGCAAATCATCAAATAACTACAGGAGGATGATGGGGCGGGGGGGACCAAGTTCATGTCGCGTCCAAGACAAACTAGAAGTTCGGTAGACTGGTGGAACTACAGCATTCTAGCTCGCAGTCGCAGAGCGTCGTAGTGGCACTCTGTGTCTCGTCCCGACAACAGGGAAGACAAGACATTGAAATCGCAGCAGCCAGCATCGTTAACAGTTGCACGTCTGTTCTTGGCACGAAGGCACTCTTTTATGAAGATGATGAAGCGAAGGAAGACTTAAACTCGTGCATGTAACTGGCGAGAATGAATTCCGATGAACAAGAATGACTCGCGCATTCGTTTAAGAGTAAACATGAACACCAACATGACTCAATGAATGCAATTGCTGTGAGCAAAGCAAACTCCGAACTATCACAGAGTAGCTGAAGACAACGACGTGTACCGTTTTGAAATTCACCAATTTGACGACAAGGCTTCGTTAACCTCTAACAATAGCTCTACAAGAACGGGACAGTGCAGTTAGTTCGTGAGCAAGTTACTCAGAAAAACCTATTGATGTTACCACAATGGGAAAACCGAAGCAGCAACAGCTACTTTACCAAAAATAATGCAGGACATTGCCTCATTTTACTATACTGTAGTGCCCATTTTTTAAGGAAGTTAGCGATGTGCATTTAGATCTTGTCGCACTTCACTTCTGCTTTGATTCCCTTGCGTTAGCCGAGTAAGCTAGGCGGCTAATTAACTGAGGCCTGGCTTTCTAGGCTGACGTTGGGGCTCAGCAGTATTAGCCAGATAGACGTTGCTAACGTTCTCTGACAAGCCAAATAAAGTGGGCTCACCTGAAATTGACCACTACAACCATATAATATCGACCCAAGTATTACGTTTACGTTTTCGAGATATGTAGAACTATATCTACTGTCAATGAGAACTACACACCATTTCGACAGCGCAAATATCGCTAGTAGTACAACAGCTTGGTAGCGCGGGAAATTAAAAAAAATAACTTATTTCTAGTCCTTGGGGGAAAAAATGAACAAACATCCAACTTCGATAACCACTTGGCTAAACTTTGCACATCAACCACTGTGGACGTTTCAGACTATATGCTTGTATATTTATGTTAACAAATGAACAAACTTCTCTTTATAACTTACCTCGAGGCGGCTGGTTGGTTTGTGTCACTGTGGTGGGGAGTCTGGCTGGCGACTGTGTGGAGCTACTACAATCCGGACCGCGCTCGAGCCGACGGCTCTCTCGCCACTTTAGCTTCAGGTTGTGACGACGTGACGTAGGCGCGTCATACGTGATATGAGAGCTGAGATGATTCAATCAGAGACTGCTGTATATTGATCAATATATTATTACATATGGCCATATATGGTCCACCTAAAATGACTTTATAATGTCGAGTAAATGTCCAATGTCGTGCAAAATGTGCTTGCTGAACTAAAAACATCAAGAAATAGAGACCGAATAGTGGAATACAGTTTTGTTTTGCCAGCCATATATTTTAAAATATATGGATCAATATATAGTAATAGGTTGTTCAATAATATATTGCTATATATTTTCAAATATATGAGCGTGTTTGTGATATATTGTGATATATTTTCGAATGTATTGCAGTATAAATGGTAGTATATTGCAGTATATTTTCCTTCCGTAGGGTCCTTGGGGCACAGGAGGGTCATTCCTAGCTGCAGTGTCTCAGGGGGATCATACCAACTATTACATTTATCTATTTTATTTGTACTTGTAAATAGATTATAACATTCAAATCTTTGGCAAAGACTTTTTCATTTAAAATATGGTTTACTTTTACGGTCAATATTTACACTTTTTTACAGTTTGTACATGTTACATTATATTTCTTCAGTGCAATTGCTTATGTTTTAGTAATAAATAAAGGAATATAACCCTTTGTCAGTGCTGTGTTTATATTCAAAATATACATGCATACATACATAAAGAAGCCAAGAAAAGAAAGATTCTCACAACCATAGCGCAACAACAATGTAAAGGTAAAAATCTAAGTTATCATCTTTGCCACTTCACATGAGGATGGAGGTGGTCATGTGGTACATCAATCATTTCTCGTCATCAGCAGCTGCTTGGAAAGCCGAATCTGTGGAACGAAAGCACAATAGAGATGTATGCACAAAGTGTTATGGTAGATGATAGCGTGCAAAGATGAGCAAGTCAATATAAGCAACAGTATCACACACACCAAAACCTCGGCTGACTTGCGTCTGCACAAGCTCTTACATTGTTGATGAAGGGACTGGGGCACAACACCAAGTCTCCGGGGGTCATCAGGTTGAAGCGTCCTGGTCCTGGGCATTTCCACCCCACTGCTGACTCTTTGCTCGACAACTCTCCCTTGAAGATTTGGGATGTAATCGTATGTCTTCTGTCCGTCTGAAACTAAAACAAAGAGGCCAACATGGAATCTTGATCAAAACAAATTGGAACCTGTTGAAAAAATTGTGTGTCAGGGTTTAACTTTGCCAACAGATATGGTTTAGTTTGAGGTAATATTAGTAGATGCACAGCTTTGAGTTTTCTATTTTATGCTACAAATGCGGTCTTTCAAATATGACAAGTGGCCAATGAATGACAATTTACTTATAAAACGTTGATGTGCAGGTATGTAGGTATAGGTGCTGCATTTGATTCATGCCTAATTACCAGTTGACCATTTGTTTGGAAGCAGTCAATATAGGCTGATAAGGATCACCGCACCAGCGCGTACATTATTCACATCAATTTGTAAAAAAATATCACGTCAGCATCAAACATCATTTCACAGTAAATGGCATAATCAATATGAAGCAGTTTCAAGTACAACTTACATTTGTTGGCCCTCTGATGTTGTGAGCGTCGGCCTGTCACAATGAAAGTTGTAGTCAAGAGCTGCCAGCAAAACCGGTGGGCTGAAGGAGTGGCGCTTACTGGCATACATGAGTATGTGATTCTGAAAAGACTCCAACTGCGATGTTGATCTAAATAAGCAGACTTTGCATTACTCTAAATAAGCAGAGACACATATATCCACAGGTGTCAAAACTAGAAGTTAAAAAAAGAAAAAGGACAGGTGGGTTCTTGTTAGGTTTTAGTGTTTTTCAGTAACACCAGTCCATCTCTTTAGGTGTAGTGGGATAAACTATGTAACAGCTATGCAATATCATGTGCTAGTATTGTACTTGCAACATGAATTTGTTTTATACGTTTGAAACCTCTGCATGTATCTTACAGTGGTTTGAATTAGAATGTATTGTATATTCAATAAAACCATGTAAAAAAGTACCTGAAGCACAAGTAGGCTACTTGTGGACATACTTCCGAAAACAGGTTGAAACTGGGTTGAAGAGTCTCTTCCTGGTCTTCCTCGGCAGGCAGGTCATGTACCATCTTGCCAACCCCAACAACAGCAAATTCTTCGATGGTCTGTGGATCATCAATGCCCCACCCATTCTGTAGAAAAAGATGTGTAAGTGCCTGAACAATCAATGGTGGGGCAGCTGTGTACAGAGTAGACTGATGCTTTGCAAGGCCAATTCAACAGTAAACCATTGTAGCACCTAGCCTGAGTATCATCCTCCGTAGTGACCGCGCTGGCTCAATACTTTCGCTTGCTGACCACGGAGTCTGACCCTGCAGCCACCCCCGGCAGTTGGAAATTATCTCACTTAATGAGGGAATTAGCCTTTCGCAAAACCCCTCCCACAAACGGCCGCCAACCAATCCGAGCTCAGCAACGGTAACTAAGGAGTGTAGAACTTGTCGGCAGTGTTGCCAGATTGGGCGGGTGCCCGCCCAATTGGGCTACTTGGGATGAGCGTCGGCGGGCAAAAACGGGAAAAATTGGCCATTTGGCGGTTTTTTAAGCCGTTTGGGGCCCATAGAAGTCAATGTAATTTGTTGAATTTGGGCGGAATTTAGCGCATTTTGGCGGTTTTTGAGAACCTTTTGGGCGGGATTTGGTCAGACACATCTGGCAACACTGCTTGTCGAGGTCCGTCAAAAACCTACGATTTCAGGGAGACATACAACAGGGTCCGACACCATCTGAAGATTAATTAGGACCTCATTTTTTCACTTTCCCGAAGCAAAAACCTCAAGCGGACTGATAACAGGGATGGATTAAGCCATGTGAAGGCTATTACAGGCATGAAAATCCCTCACCTTTCGGCGAAATTCGCCGCTTGAAATCAAAATGGGTCATTTCTGTGAATCGTGTAGATCCGAGGAGAAAAATTTAGGGGGGGGCTCAAGCGAGGAGAAAACTGTAGCGCCAACTTACTGTATCATTAAGTAGCGCTCTACCGCAGAAAACTTCATGCAGTTTCAGAAGAGATTCCACAAAAAAAAAGATTCCACAACTGACAATGACGTTTGACCAATCGCAGCATTTGTAGCTGTCGGCACAGCCAATAACGTGAACGAGCACAATCTAAGTCCCGCCCTTCATATTTCTCTTTGAAAGCCCAGTTTTGCCGCTTTGGTCTGCGGGGCTGGCGTAGTTGTATCAGATACAGAAATATCTTTCTTTATAGTTCTAGAACATCTCTGATTATAAGCAAATGTCCAAACGATCTGTCACAGATAGTCTACACGTTTCCCAGAGAGGTAGCTATTTGAGATCATGATACTTGTTATGAGATCAAGACGCAAGCATTTCGATGAGAAGTGAGTGGATGTAGTTTAGCCACAGTGGGTAAGCTGTTTTTCCTAATAATTTGAAACAGCATTTGCCCTGTCCACGTGAAAAAGTATTTATTCTCAAAAGAGCTCCGTTAATGAAAGCTTGGGTAGGCCTACGGCACGTTTTCCTGACGGCTATTTTAACGGATCTGTGCGCTACGAAATGGCGAAAGTATCTAGTAGGCACTACGGAGAAGAAGCGCATAGGCTACGCGAGGCATCCAACATCATGCTTGAATCATATGCTGCGGCTTCTTATAGCACGCACGAGAGAGGGAGAGGGAGAAAGAGCGAAGCCTAACTTAGTCAATCGTTTGACACGGGACAAATTGTTATAGGAATCATGCCACGTTTTTTGTACTCCCTTGGTAGCCTTCATCTAAATGACATATTAAAAATCTACCGATTTATATTTAGTGGAACACGGTCAAACTGTTTTTTGTTTTTTTTTCACGGTCAAAGTTGGAGCTTTCCTATTATTTTTTTTCATAGGGAAACAGATATTCTAGGTGAATGTACTAAATTTTGAGTAGTTTGGATAAAATGTCAGTAGTTTATCCAAACTGTGACAAAGATTTTTTTGTATTAGGCCTACTAAGTTGTCTGAAATGATGATTAACTGTTCAAACGAGATCACAACCAGGCAAGCTTTGAGGGGACATTGGATAGTGTTGAGAGGAGGGGGTGCTTACTTGCCATTGGGGGACATTAGTCTATTTTATTTTTAAGGGGGGCATTGGCAGGGTTTTGATGAGGTCAATGGGGTGATGGGAAGCTTATGATGAGGTCAAGGGGGAATTATTTTTTTTTAAAGGCTGAGAACCAAAACCCATTTTATCTATCTATCTATCTATCTTATCTATCTATCTGCCCCCCTCATCAGACATGACAGCATGACAATCATGAAGTAACGAAGATGGTTGGCAGTTCTTCATATGTTCACTGTCCCTGGGTCGCTACAATATGCTCAGAATTCATCATTTAAAGACTGTTTTAGCTAAATTTTCTCCCATGGGAGAGCATGCCCCCAGACCCTCCTAGTATGACTCTTATACAACACTATCCCCCAAAAACGCAACTGCACACCACACATGCGCGCGCACCGCTGCAGCACACGCGCCGCCCCGTGCCACCGCGCCACGCCGCACCTTTCTCACCTTTTTCACCCCTGACCCGTTTTCATGCCTGCTATTAGCTCCAGGTGATCATATTTAAAATTAGCAGGCTAACTGTGCAATCGTCTTGTTTGCTAATATAGCCCCCTTCCCCCTTGCATTTAGCTGGCAGAAAACGTACCCTAAACAAATAATCAATGCATCGCTCAGACTTAAGGACAATATTATATGATATTATAGTATTGGTTCTACGGCATTATGATTCAAATTTTATTGGGAAACTACTAGTTGCGTTGTTTAATATGCGCCAAATGCACAGCCCACGGAGCAGCCCCCACCCTCTCTCCTTCCCAGTTTGTGTCTGTAGGCTATATGCGTCGAGTGTGACAGCAAAAAAAGTAACACTGAAATGGGGCTGCGCTTGTTCCAACCTTGTTATGAAGATATTAACTGTCAACTAAAACCATTAAAGTGAACAGAAGAGAAACGCCCAGTGTGACTGCCCAAGAGCTGCGCAGTGTCAGTGCCGAAAGCCCGTCAAAGGTCTTGGCGGACGGCAATGTCCCAGTTTACACCAAGCACTATCAAATGTCCTGGTTACAGACATCACATCGCCATCATCAAGTTGTTGTATTTCAGTTGAATATGTAAGAGGGCTTGGGGAGGGGCTTAGACTATCAGCGAGCCTATTGGCTATTCAGATACTGAACGAATATCTGAATTCCAACTGCCGGGGGTGGCTGCAGGGTCAGACTCCGTGGTCAGCAAGCGAAAGTATTGAGCCAGCGCGGTCACTACGGAGGATGATACTCAGGCTATGTAGCACTAGCCTGGTCCTGACCATCCCATAATACTTCCATTTCATTTTGTATTTATGGTCTGGCATTTGTTTGCTCTGAAGCGATTGCAAGAAGAAGGAAGTTTGCACTCAGTTACGAAATTATTGGACACCTCTCACCCAATCGCCGGCAGTTACTCAACAACAACAAAGCGCATACCAATGGCTCTGGCGCAGATGTGTACATCATTGTCACGAGCGTTCTCCCCCTTTCGTCCCCACGTGGGGGGCGTATTCGATTATTGGCTGTTTTCTGGGGGGGCGTTGCAATCAAAATTCTACTGCTCCAAGCACTCCACAGAGAAGCACGGCCAGACTACAGTAGTGGAGCCAATCCTTTGGCGGAAGTACGTAGGATGACTCACGAGGCTAATGTAGCACCGCCTACAACCATTTCAAAGAAAGTAAAGGGCAAGGAACTTTCCAAATGTGCTTCATGTTGTTTAGAATTGATCTACTCCATTTTCAGTCAGCAAAAATACATACAAAAGGCTAAAAGACAAGGCAGAACCAACTAAATTTCACCCCCCAAAAATGTGTACCCATCCCAGAAAGACCTACCACAGCAGCTAGTACTATACACATAAGAAGGAAGGGTTTTAGGTCCACATACACAGCTGAAGTATAACCTTGAACTAGGAACTTTGGTCTGTCTGACCAAAACGCCAGCTGTAGCAGTGATATAGGGTGAACTAAGGTAAATTGGGACATCAGCTAAATTGGGACAAATAAGATTTTGGGTTGTCTTCTTTCGAAATATTAGCAGCCAATCACAAAATGGGATGTAATATTGTTACTCCAACTATCATGTATAAGGAACAATAATTGTATTTGTTGGTAAGTATCATAAAAGGAAGGAGCAAAGGTTTGAAGTGACAGTGGATTCAACACTTGTCAGCTGAGCTAGCTGACGTCGATTATGCTATCATGATCGAGGCTTATGGCTGAATTAGTGATTATATGGTACAAAATATGATTTAAATATATGTTGTTTTACTAAAGGTTTAACTCCATATCAAAACATTTAGACATTTGTCTTTACTTTATTAATAATTTCAGTAAGTATAGTGGATTGAGCTAATTTGGGACAATATTTTAAGCTAAAATGGGACAGTTTTCTCATAGCAACATAATGGGTTTCTGTTAGCTGTTAGGATAGCATATTAGCACGCCATAGGCCTGTATTGTAATATGCATCCACATGCTAATGGACATGGCCACAGTCACACATGCCCTACTCCTTCAATATTCTCTTGAAATGGAAATGTTTCAGGGATGTTATATCATTTTTTCAATAGTTAAGATCCTAGTCTACTGTTAACAAGAGAAAAACGGTATTATTCTTCAGTTTGCGCAAATAACGATAACCAAACAGAGGGCTCTCTGTAATGTCATAACAATGTTGTTATGATGTAGTTAAGCATTTTCAGCAAGTGAATAGGGTCGCCGGCGACCCCATCTGCAGTAAGAGGCTACAGGGTGTCCCAATTTAACATAGCATTTTCTCATACCGAAGTTGGTGTCTCACTGTCTCTAAATGTTAATATATTATAAAATATTATACTTTAAAAACTAATTCCTACATGGAAATATACCCAAGACCCATATGAAGACTTAAAGTTTTACCTAAATTTACCTTAGTTCACCCAACGTTTAGACTTTGAAATCGCCATCATATTTTCATCACATATTTCATTAGTTCTAAGGGGTCTTACACACCAGGGCGGTAAAGCGTCGCGCTGCATTTGGAAAATAGAACTTTTCACGCCGGCGACCGGCGGTGTCTCATTCAAATGAATGGCAGAGTAGCATGCTAGCTTTGGCTGTGGGGAGGGTTTTGAACAGGACTGGCCGCGCACGCCGACGCTGTCAGTGTGAAAGGCAGAGAAAAACACACCGGCCGAAACTAAGCAGAAAGACCGTGTTCGTCCCGCGACCGTTCCGTTCCGCCTTGGTATGTTTTGCCCCAAACCCTTTTCATTCCAGGGGACATGTAATCGCGAAAACTACCTCCCGAAAATAGTTACCGAATGGCACCAGCAATGATAAACAAATGAATTTCAGGTAGTAGAACATTATATCTGGCTTGACACCTGCATTTGCCACGTTATATGGGCTCAACAAGTTTGGCATGTTTCATTATATTGGCTAATTTGACAGGCCCTATACAGGAAGACCAAACTAAAAGCTACATCTGTGCTAGCTATACAGCTTTGACTATATACTGGACAGTACAGGGAGCTATCAATCAAACATAAAAAAAAACAACAAACGTCAAACAATATACTGATTTCAACTTTCAAAACAAAATAAAAATGCTAAACTAAGCTTTTGGAATTACCTGTCGAGAAGAAAACAAGCAACTTCAGCACCTTCTCACTCATCAGCTCCTTCCATTTTGCAAAAGCCACTCTTGACCTCCGTCTTCACCGAAATCTTTTTCTGTCCGGTTCTCTTCTGGGCTTAGTGATGGGCGAAACTGTTAATCAGATGGTCGACTACAGTAATCCATCGTTTATCGCGGGGGTTACGTTCCGAAAATGACCCGCGATAAGTGAAATCCGCGAAATAGAAAACTTTTTTTTTTTTTACAATTAGCAACTATTACATGTATACAAATACAGTGACTAACGTGTAGGCCGTTTCACTGCTCTTCAGACTGGGCCGCTGCATCCTGACTGCGCTCTGCAGTGTTCTCTTCTTCTGAAGCCCGCGGTGCAGGTGTGTTTGTTCGGGAGAAGAACACAGTGATAGGCAGCTGTTGTCGCTCTTTTTTCTTCTTTGCAAAAAGATCCTTGTACACCGACATGCCACCATCGATTACGTTGGAGAAGTGTAAAGAACGGCTCATCAAAGGGTCCCATTCCTCAGCTACTCGCTTAAGTTCAGTGGCCATTCGCACCATGGTTGCTAAGCGACCAAGCGTTAGTCCTTCCTCCTCATCTCTCGTGTCCTCTTCTCCCTCTTCTCTTTCATCGTCGCTTTGTGGCTTTGTCATTTCTGCCAGCTCTGCATCGGTCAGCGGCTGTGCGTCTGCGTCTCCATCAATCAGGGCGTTTATGTCATCCGGACTCATGTCATTAAAGCCGTCTCCTCCAATCTGTTTAGCCAGATTCACAGCTGTTTCTACGGCAGAGTGGTGGACCTCGTCAAGCGAGCCTCCGGTTGCGTTTTGCACTGCCTCTGGCCATAGTTTTTTCCAGCAGGCCTTCAGAGTTTCCGTTTTCATTTTCTGAATGGCCCTCTGAATGTTTTGGAGACACGATGCGATGGTGTATCCACGCCAGTAGTCCTTCAGTGAGAAATCTTGATCCGAGTCCATAGCGTCAACAAGATGTTGCAGGGTGTTGCGCGTATAGAGAGCCTTGAAAGCACGGATGACTCCTTGGTCCATGGGCTGAATCAGGGATGTAGTATTTGGCGGCAGAAATTCGATTTGCACACCATCATGCCAAATCATTACCGTGACCTCCGGCATTGTCAAGGAGCAGAAGCACTTTAAAGTCCAGTCCCTTTACTCTCAAAAAACATTTTACCTCCGGGATGAAACAGTTTTTGAACCAATCCAGATTGAGCACTTTTGTCATCCAAGCCTTTGCATTGTACATCCAGTAAACAGGCAAATCATCCTTATTTTTGTTTTTCAGCGCCCTAGGATTTTTAGACCTGTAAATCAGCCCCGGTTTAATCATGAAACCTGCGGCATTTCCGCACATAGCCAGGGTGAACGGTCTTTGTGAACTTTAAATCCTGGGGCTTTGGCTTCTTCCTGCATGATGAAGGTGCGGGAGGGCATTCGTTTCCAAAATAAGGCAGTCTCATCCATGTTAAAAACTTGTTGGGGCTTATATCCCCCCTCCTCAATGATCGCCTTGAATTTATTGTTCACGAAGGCTTCTGCCTCAGCGGTATCCGCAGACGCCATCTCACCGTGCAGACAAACATTTTTAAGTCCAAAGCGTTTCTTAAAGGGACAGTTTGGTCAATTTCAACATCCAGTTGTATTGCTCACGCTACCCTTGACTTGTCAGTACCTGGTGATGCCACATTTTTCGGCTCAGCCCTTTCCGAGATATGAGCAATTCTAATGGGGGCAGCGTTTGTTTACATTTTTAAAAAATGAAACATAGGCCAACTCCAAATATTTTCCCAAAAGGTACTGCTGTTTGCTAGTTGTCTGCTGATGTTTTATAACCTTTTGGATGGTTTTGGGAATAAATAAAAATGTTTTTTTGAAATGTAAACAAAGAGCTGCCCCCATTACAATGACCAGGATCTCGGAAACGGCTGAAGAAGAAGAAGAAAAAATCTCAGGCACTGACAAGTCCAGGGTAGTGTGAGCATTACAACTGCATGTTGAAATTGACCAAACTGTCCCTTTAAACTTTTCAAACCAGCCCTTGCTTGCATTAAATGCGCTTGGCACTTTGTCAGCAGCACTTGCTGGGGGCCCGGCATCCTCTCCCACGGTGTCAGCAGCACTTGCTGGGGGCCCGGCATCCTCTCCCTCTTCCCCGTCACTGACAGCAAAGTTTTCATACAGCATTCTCGCTTTTGTGCAGATAACGTTTGTATCCAGGGTTATGTTTTTTTTCCTGCAGTCATTAATCCACAGAGCTAATGCCGTCTCCATCCGTACCATGGTCTTGTTGCGGACAGTTACAACCCTTTTTGCATTCGTATTAAAACTGACTGCTGCTGTCGTCCTTATGTTTTTTTCCTCCTTCTTTATGTAACGAACGGAAGATTCATTGATTCCGTAATGGCGAGCAACGGCTGCATAGCTTTTACCTTCCCTTAGCATGTCCAGAAGTTTAACTTTATCTGAGATGGGTAGCATCTTCCGCCGTTTGGGCCCATCCGCAGGTGCTTTTGTCGGTCCAGGCCGCTTCGTCGACATTATGGGTTTAGGAGATGTTCGAAATTACAAGATAATTTGGCCAAGTTAATGTAAATTTGCCAAGCTGTTTTATGTACGTACACATAACTGCACGAGACGACAAAATGATAGCACAATTCGTAGCATGTTTTGATACAAGAAGCGGGAGTGAGTTTTTAGCGAATCAAAATGCAGAACACAATGCACCAAAAAAAAAAAAAAAAGCATTATGAAAATCCGCGAAATAGCGAATCCGCGATAAGTGAACCGCGAAGTGGCGAGGGATCATCATGGTCCATCTCCATAACGTCGATCAACAACTAGCAATTTTGCTAAGTCGCTCTATCCGAGTGAGATGCTGCTTATTCTCGTTCATCTTGTTGTGGCCATAATGGGAGTCGGCAACCACCGCATTACCGCCACCTCTGGGCTGGAGTTTGAGTGGAACTTGTGGGCCTCCGACTTTCTCGTCGAAATGCAAACGAAAACGGCGAAATTGATGACATGTCCTTCTAGACATCCCGTAGTTAAGATGGCGGAGCGCCAATTGGAGGAGTGTTACACTGTTGTGTATGTGTACATTCACTTGCTGACTATAAGGAATATACGAACACCTCACTTTTGTGATAGAGGTAATTAATAACGGATGATGTAATACTTATGAATGATGAGAATCAAATTTGTCAATAGACAACTTTTAATAATATATATTATGGCTTTAAGCCACCATGTGTTTAAGTCAGGCTGTGGAAAGAGTGTGCTATAAAGACAGGCATAGTAACACCTTCTGTGCGCTTCAACAGCGCATTGTACCTTCACCTCTGCTTCTTTCCTCCCCAGACACACCATACACCTTAAAGTCGTAGGGAAATCCTATTTAAAGGTGTAATCCGGCGTGAAATGGCTTACGTTGTGTTAAAACGTGATGATGAGCCCTAACTTTTGCCTCATACCTCGGCTTCAAAGGTCCCCTGCATTCCGAAGTCTGAGCGCTAGTGTTATGTATTTGTTTTGATTGTAAAGTGTCCTTAGGTATTTTGATTGAAAGGCGCTCAAAAATAAAAAATTTATTATTATTTTACATTATATTATTTTTATTATTATTATACAGAAGGCTATTTACAAAAAGGAAATTACCTCATATGAATTTCTGTAGCATACCTTTGAAATGATAACTTGAAAACTATATGAAAATGTATTCTATTACAGATATGGAGTGGAGTTCAGGGGAAGGCAGATTTGAGAACTTTAACTTTGATGGAAGTGATGAGCTGGACAGCTCAGAGGCTGAGGACATGACCTCCAGTCCCCAGCTCCCAGTGCCTTGAGCCATCCGCCAGCCTCCAAAACGTCCGCTAGCCTCCAGTCATCCGCCAGCCTCCAAAACGTCCGCCAGCCTCCAAGCGTACGCCAGCCTCCAGTCATCAGTTATCCGCCAGCCTACAAGCATCCGCCAGCCTCCAGCTATCCGCCAGCCTCCAAGCGTCCGCCAGCCTCCAGCTATCTGCCAGCCTCCAGTCATCCGCCAGCCTCCAAGCGTCCGCCAGCCTCCAGCTATCCGACAGCCTCCAAGCGTCCGCCAGCCTACAAGCGTCTGCCAGCTTACAAGCATCCGCCAGCCTCCAGCTATCCGCCAGCCTCCAGTCATCCGACAGCCTCCAAGCGTCCGCCAGCCTCCAGGCGTCAAGTGAGAAGAAAGGCAAAGCGTCAAGGGAAAATAAACAGTGCCCCAAATGTGGGAGCTATATGACGCACCTGCCTCGCCATATGAGGCGAGTCCACAAATAGGGTACTGCAGAGGCGAAAAATGTGGTCAACACATTTTTAATAACGTAGGGGGAGCTAAAAAAAAAGGACTGCCACAATTACCGGCCATGTCCAGTGTTGCCAGATTGTGCTATTTCCCGAAATTTGCTGCTTAGGATGGCCGTGTGCGGGTAAAAATGGCATTTTGCAGAAAAACCCGCCCAATTTTTGCCATAGGAATCAATAGAATTGGGCGGGATTTTGAGCTTCTAGGCGGGTTTTGAGCATTTTTTGGGCTGGAAATCCCCAGCCTCATCTGGCAACCCTGGCCATATCCTGTCCCAGGCTGTGGGACAAGCGTAAAACAGATGGCAGGGCACATAAAAAACACCCACAACATTGAGAACACCCAACACTATAGGCAGCTTTTGAAAGAGGCCTAAGAGGTTGGGGACCTACCTGAACTGGCCGACTTTGAATCATGGCTCACATCGGCAGATGCGGGCATGAACTGTACCAAAAGTGCCAGGCAGCACAAACGACGCGTTACACGACTTTTGAGGCTGCTTGACCCTCAGTCGAAAGACCCAGCCGTCCTGATGGACAAAGAGCTCATCAGGACGGAGTTCCTCGACACGTATTGCACAAAAATGAAATTCATGGCTACGACAATTAAATCATATTTGAGATCTTTGAAACATTGGCTCAATTACCAGGGCCACCTACACAACCCTGACGACAGGAGGCCAGAAATGGTCGCGACAGTAGGAAGATGAGTGACTGCGTACCGAAAGGCCTCCAACCGCAGGCAGCTGGAGAAGGGGTCACTGGACACAAGAGGCGGTCCAACAATACCAAAACAGCAGGGCGGCAGAGGATCTCCTGGCCACACTCCCCTGGCCCAACCTGACACAAGGCCAATATGCGGGACCACCTGATGATGCAGGTGCTCCTGGCGAATGCCAGTCGCTCAGGCAACCTGGCAAACATGACGGTGGAGCAGCTTCTTCGGGCCTGGACACTGTAGGGAGTACGTGTAGTGTCCGTGATGAAACATAAAACTGCGGACTCTATTGGTCCAGCAAAAGTGGTGGTTTCTGAGACACTATACGGAAACCTGCTGTCGTTCACCGACAATGTCCGGGTCCAATTGGCAATCAGTAGTGATCAACTGCAGGCTGCATGGTCCATCTCCGACCTCTTGGCCCACCGGGAAGAGATAGGCACCAGGAGCGGGGTCAGCCCAATGTTCCCACGGCCCATTGGTCCCACATTGCTAAGACTTTTGCGTTTTTTCAAAATTAGGCCCAATGGTCCCACAGCCCATTGGTCCCACAGCCCATTGGTCCCACATCACTAAGATTTTTAAATTTATTTTTAGGTCCGTTGGTCCCACAGCCCATTGGTCCCACAGTCCATTGGTCCCACATCACAAACACTTCAATGGGCTGTGGGACCAAGGGACCCACTAGTTTGAACGCCCTCTCTGTACTTCACATGATAATCAAACATTTCAAACAAGCGATTTAAGGTTAGGGTTAGGTTTAGGGTTAAGGTTAGGGTTAGGTTTAGGGTTAAGGTTAGGGTTAGGGTCGTATGACGTAAGCGGTAAGTACCGAAAGAGCCTTGAACTAGTGAGTCCCGTGGGACCAATGGGCCTAGAAATTCAAATAAAAAAGCAACGTGGGACCAATGGACTGTGGGACCAATGGGCTGTGGGACCAATGGGCCTAAAAAATGAAAAAAAGTCTTAGTGATGTGGGACCAATGGGCTGTGGGACCAATGGGTTGTGGGACCAATGGGCTGTGGGACCAGTGGGCCATGGGAGCAATGGGTTGTGGGACCAATGGGCTGTGGGACCAGTGGGCCGTGGGACCAATGGGCTGTGGGACCAATGGGGCGTGGGAACATTGGTACGCTCCCACCAGGAGCTATAGGTAACTACATTATTGTTGTTGCTGCTGTTGTTGGGAAACAAACAAAAGACTTATAAAATAATGATTTGTATTTTGTTGTGTCTCTCCTGTGTTGCAGACTAGTAGAAAGGGAACAAAATTCTGTGGCTGCTGCAGAGGTGGTGAGACGGGTGATGGGCCAAGCAGCAGCAGCAGCAGCAGCACAGCCATCACCTCAAGAGGTCACGGGGAGAGGAAAGAAAATATTTCCCCTCCAGGACTTACAGGTTAGCTGAACAGTATAACACACTATTATGAATTAGACTTGGCATAATCTCCAAAACTAAAAACGTTTGTTGGTGAAACATATAACATTGCAGAAGTCCCCCTTCTTTAAACCTAACTGTCAGGGCAGAGATCTGCTAAAGGTTTAGCCTGGTCAGCTACAGTGTTGGGAGTAACTCGTTACAAAAGTAACTAATTACTGTAATGCATTACCTTTTTGAGTAACGCAGTGATGTAACTGATTACAGGGGGGAAAATCGGTAATATGTCCTCGTTACAATGCAAGTAACTTGCACATTACAATGCATTTTTTCCACCTAAATTTTGTGTGGGTATTTTGTTTTCTTTATACAATGTTCGCGGATCACCGCGAGATCAGCTATTGCCTATAGCCTACGTCCGCGCAGAGATTTTAAAGTTTCACGCAGAACATTGCTTCCTCTTTCACGCTTCGTCTCTCGAAATGGCAGGCTGACAAAGGATGACCGATCCAGAAGATCCAGCTTGCTCGTTTTCAAGATGGGTATGCCCACTACTTTGACTCCATTGAAAATAAAGACGCCAAGAACATTTAAGTTAAATGCACACTGTACTTGAAGCCCAAACCGCTTTCCACGTCGAAAAACAGTAGCCTACAAAAAAATTGACGATTTGAAGAGGTGCCATAGCACCACCAAATTAGTCAGGAAAGGAGGGGATGCATCCCATTCGCACGAGACAGGGACACGGCAGGGTAGGCTATCCGACGGGGGGGGATGAGTAAGTTGCACCCCCCTCACTTTTGTTCAACTAAACATCACTAAAATTGAAATAAATCAATTTGAAATAAAATATTATAGGCCATTTGGCTCATTAATGCTTATTATATTTCATTGTAGCTTCAGCTGTACTTATCAAGCCTCAACTCCACTATCGTCCTTGGCATTGTTCAACAACGTTTATGACAAAATCTGCGCATGTGGGGGGTTGGGGGGTCGGACATAAAAAAAAAAGAAATTGAAAAAAAAAATTGGAAATAATAAAAAAAATCAGACCGGACGATGACCAAACCTGACAACCAACCAGAACTTTTATTTTCCTTAGGCCTTATTGTATGTGGGTAAGACACAATTCCTGAAAATGTTGGTTTTCAGTCTGCAGGCTTCCAAAACGACTTGTGGATGGCAGGTGAAAGTCATGCCACCTCATAGATTTGCACTGTAGATTGCTAAATCCTTATTTCCAGTCATTTTGGCTAAAGTAACTAAAAGTAATGCAAAAGTAGTGTAATGCCTTACTTTTAAAAAAATGTAATGTTGTAATGTAAGGCATTCCTTTTAAATGACAGTAACATGTAATAAGTAGTGCATTACAGTTTTTGAGTAACTTTCCCAACAGTGGTCAGCTAGTAGGCTACTCAAGATAATGAAAAAAGGAGGCGCTTGTGGAGACACATTAATTATGTGGAAAAACAATGAATTTGTCACAGGAAATGTTTAAAAAACGTTTTAAAAAGTCACCAGATGCACCAAAAAGTCGCTTAAGGCGCTAGATTAGTTTTTTTTGTCGCCAGTGCCCGGGATTCACTGCGGTCGGTGCGGCCAGCCTGCTAGTGCTCATTTAAATTGGTCATACCGGTATGCATATCCCAAGGAGCCGTCGTGGTAGCTTTTGTGATTCACACCGGATTCTCATGCCCCCTGTAGCCTATCTGCTTGTAGGGAAGACCGACTAAAGTTAAAGGGACAGTTTGGTCAATTTCAACATGCAGTTGTAATGCTCACACTACCCTGGACTTGTCAGTGTCTGAGATTTTTTTTCTTCTTCTTCAGCCGTTTCCGAGATCCTGGTCATTGTAATGGGGGCAGCTCTTTGTTTACATTTCAAAAAAATATTTTTATTTATTCCCAAAAACATACAAAAGGTTATAAAACATCAGCAGACAACTAGCAAACAGCAGTACCTTTTGGGAAAATATTTGGAGTTGGCCTATGTTTCATTTTTTTAAAATGTAAACAAACGCTGCCCCCATTAGAATTGCTCATATCTCGGAAAGGGCTGAGCCGAAAAATGTGGCATCACCAGGTACTGACAAGTCAAGGGTAGCGTGAGCGATACAACTGCATGTTGAAATTGACCAAACTGTCCCTTTAAATGCAGGGTAGGCCTACAGTTGAGGTAAATCAAACATACCTGTGTAACAACAAGACTCTGATCTAATTCCAAAGTGTAGGCATAACATAAATGACAGTCCCAAAACAATTGACCATATCGAAGATTGTGTAATCTCGGTTTATGTTGACATTGGGTTCCTGCCATATCTTTGTCCCATATCGCTTGTCGTAGCCTCATACAAGCAGATTACATGTGCATGAGAATTCCTGTGCGTATCACAAAAGCTGCCACACCGTAGTGCATCATGTGTCACGTCATGTGTCACGTCTGTCTCTACCTGCCACTGAAAATGCATTGTGTGGTCTCGTGGGGAGGGAGACTGATTTGCTCACAAGACAAGTGAAATAGTCGCTAGATTCAGCCAGATTGAGCCTGAAATGTCGCCAGATGATTTTTTTTGTCGCCAGAGGTGGTCAAAAGTCGCTAAATTGGCAACACTGCTTCCATTTAGCTGGGAAGGCGACATACCCCCTAGAACAGAGTAAGCAACAACAGTATGACATTGTTTAGCAATGATTAGTCTGGTGGGAGCAAAACAAGCAGCAAAAAGCAATGACAAATACAAAAACAAATACGGTAGTTTAAATAAAACGCGCCAAAGGTCAGCATCCAATTGCGAGTAGCAGCTGATTAGTGCAGAGTTGTATGGGTTGGATTAGCGTCGGCCAATAGGCAAAAAGGCGCGTTGGCTACGTGGTCTGCCAGAACTATTGTAGGTTGCTCGATTTGTATTTAAGTAACACCAACTTTTGATTTGTAGTATTCCAAGAAGTGTTGCCAATTTAGCGACTTTTGGCCACCTCTGGCGACAAAAAAAAAAAAATCTTTTCAGGCTCAATCTGGCCGAATCTGGTGACTATTTCGCTTGTCTTGTGAGAGGCAAATCAGTCTCCCTCCCCACGACACCACACAATGCATTTTCAGTGGCGGGTAGAGACAGACGTGACACATGATGCACTACATCTGTGGCAGCTTTTGTGATACGCACAGGAATTCTCATGCACATGTACATCTGCTTGTAAGAGGCTACGGCAAGCGATATGGGACTAAGATATGGCAGGAACCGAATGTCAACATAAACTGAGATTACACAGTCTTCCATATGGTCACCAAATGTTTTGGGACTGTCATTTATGTTATGCCTATACTTTGGAATTAGATCAGAGTCTTGTTGTTACACAGGTATATTTGATTTACCTCAACTGTACCCTGTACTTAACTTTACTCGGTCTACCCTACAAGGAGATACAGGGGGCATGAGAATCCGGTGCGTATCACAAAAGCTACCACAACGGCTCCTTGGGATATGCATATGACAAATTTAAATGAACACTAGCAGGCTGGCCGCACCGACAAAAGCGCCTTTTTGGTGCATCTGCGGCTTTTTGAAACGTGCATTTTCAGTGACAAATTCATCGTTTTTCCACATAACTCTGCGCCGCCGTCAGAAGCGTTTCCCACTGTTAAGCAGGGCTGCAGATTAGCTCTGATCTCCAAAAAGTAGAGCTCCGCCTATTTGTACTGTGGACGAAGGCATGTGGGCACGTTTTCTGTAGATCAGCGCTCCGTGCGTGACATTGTGACGTCATACGTAACGTCATCTAGCGTCTTTTCAGTAAGCCCATAGCGACTTTGGCAACAGTGATTCGAAGCTTACCTAACCCTAGGCATACCTGAGGTAGCCTACCCCCTAAAATATACTGACTGTCTATTCAGTATGTGATACCATCTTAATGCATAGTGTAATATACTTACCGCAGAGATACACCAGCGGCGATCTGAGCGAGTCGAGCGACGGAAGTAATTGACTTTGTATTGAGTCGAGAGACAAAAGCGATTCTGGAGACTAGAGCGATTTGCGCGACGAGCGCGACAATTTGAAGTTGAAATCTTTTCAACTTTTTATGACGCGGTTCGGCGACAAGCCGCGACAGCCAATGACTGTATAGAGGTCAGTTACCACAGCCAATGGGAATGCTTGAATGCTTTGCCTTCTGCCAGTACGGACATACTCTAGTCTCCTCAATCTCTCGTATCGCTTGCTGCTACACTCTGTCGCTTGAATCGCGTCGCCGCTGGTGTATCTCTGCGGTTAGAGGGGATAGAGAATCAAAATCACATTTTTCGCGCTTTTACTGTTAGGTCAGTCTCCCCACCGTGGGGAGTACACACAAAGTGCCAGAAATGGTTAGAACCTCTGTTTCAAGTACTCCCCCTTTTTTGAATTAGCGCCAAAAAATCGGCCAATCCCGTTTTTACACCAAAATGACGTCCCGAAGGTGCAAACAGCCCCCCCATACCCGCACCCATAGAAACCCCCTTCGAAATTGTGCCTGCCCACCTCACCCTCACATGGAAGACGAGCAATGGTGGCTAGGCATAACAGTAGGCCCATACGACTTGTGTTGCTGTCGACCAACATTGACGAAGCACGTGAGGGAGAACTTGTTGTCACGATGTGGGTGTTATTAAATACAGCGCATTTACAGTCGGCCACAAATATGAACGAGACGATGATCTCGCACCGATTTGCTCTACTAACACACCACGTGTGAGGAGTGGGGGGACAGGCAGTGAGGAGGAGCTGAAATGGGGACCTGCGCAAACTTGTGTAGAGGTGTGAGATAGAGCATGACACGGGAGTGGACCCACGGGAATTCCTGAAAAATGTCATCCTCTAGTGTGAGACAAGACCCATATTAGTAGGGACTCTAAGCCGAGAAATCGTTACGCGGTGGATAGAAGCATATCATTCGGTACACATGTTCCTTGAGTGATTTGAAGACATCCTAGAAGGGGTGCCCCTTGAAAAAAAATTGTCTACCATGTCATATACAATATGTCATGTTGGTAATGCATTACATTGTTATTACATGACCTTATACTTAGCTGACAATGTTAATATAGTCCTCAGCAGGGATGAAGCAAGGGTAGCCTGCTTGACCAGATTGATAAAACTACAAAATGTACATAGTGTGAAAGTATGGGTGAGTCTGTGCTTACGTGCTTGACAGCATGTAACATTGTGAACGATTTGAGAAGATTCTTGGTCTGAATTAAAATGAGCATTGCCCACACTAAAACTATGGTGAGAATAGACTGCTGCTAATGCTCGATCTGAATGGGATAGTGTCAGTGCAAGATGCCCTTGGTAGCAGGTTCCATATGTATGAAGAACCCCATAAGATCACCTAATTCTATATTTTTACAAGGCATTGTGCATATTGTGAGAGCGTTTTCAGTCATCTTTAGAATGGCATTACAGATTACTCAATATAGGCCTACATATACATATATATATATATATATATATTAGTGGTGGGCCGTTATCGGCGTTAACGTGCTGCGATAATGTGAGACTCTTGTCGCGCGATATAGAAAATATCGCACGTTAATCTATTCTCAAAATATAGGATTGAAGTTTGGGTATGCACGTCACCATAGCATTTAATTGACAGACGCTTTTAGACTGCGCTCCAGTCGCTTCTCCTCTCTCCACCTGTTGTTTCAGCAGACCTACTAAATATGAAGTGTTTGCATGCTGAAAACATTAATCCCTCTGCCGTGGTAGGCCTAGTTGTTGTTTGAGTGCTTTTTCACAAGTGGTAGACTAAAGAGACGTTATTGTTTGAGGTGAAGCATAGAGAGACATTATTGTGTGTGAGTAGCTACCAGCCCGACATAACCTACATTTCCTCGCGCATTGCATAGAATACATAGGTAAACAACTTCCAGAAATCTTGCCTGTGATATAATTGCAAAACATTCCGTGTGATAGTCCTATGCATTTTGAAGATTGTCAAACTGAAACTGTCAATATCTACTCTCGCTGAATGTTTGTGTTGCAATCGCGCACATTTGCGATTCAGTGAGATATTCTCATGTCCGACGGTAATAAACCTCGCGGTTGTCGCGCTTGACTTTTTTTTTTGCAAACTGAATTCATGTCGAGTTGTAACTCATCTGGCATTCTAACTCTGAGAACAACTGTCAAATCGCCGTGTGCCAGTGCTGTAGGTCCTAGATAGGAGGCATATCCAGTAGCCTGGGAGGGCTACGCGAGAGATACGCGCAGAGCTCCTCCCTCTCTTAAAGGAGCCGCTGCTCCTTTTAACAGTCAGTGGCAGATTCTCTCTCTCTCTCTCTCTCTCTCTCTCTCTCTCTCTCTCTCTCTGCCCATTAGAAATGCTGAATTGTTGAGGTAATATTGTTTAAATAGCCTAAATGTTTGATAGATTTATCTGTATTTGCCTCTACAACTTATAGCGCTGTTCATTTTGAAATTTCAGTATCTTATAACTGTAAATGCTTCCTAACATATTGGACACACTTTACACATATTGCTGTGATTTTTTCATCTCCAAGTATCAACATGACCATTTTTTGAAGATGAGATGCATTTTGGAAAAAAAGATGAGCTCTGGTCTAATGCGCCATCTGTCTTAAGAAACCCCAAGGTTTTTTTCGGCATTATTTCGCTATCGTGCCTATTCTGAATGAGCCATTTTGATATAGATTAATCTAGATTAATTTCATAATTACAGTGAGATTAATCTAGATTAAAAAAATTAATCTATGCCCACCCCTAATATATATATATATATATATATATATATATATATATATATATATATAGGCCACAGTATGGCTTCAGTTCAAATTAAATGGAAATGATTTCTTAGTATATGTTGAGTAAGAAGACAGAGGTTAATTGTTTTTTTTAATTTGCAGACAAGTCCTCACCTAGTACTTGTGTCAAAAGTTGTATTAGCTCAGTAATCATTGAGTACTTAAATTGCTGTCAAAACTGACAGCTGATGGACAACATGTACTGTAGGTCTTTTGCCACCCTTACCCATAGGAGAAGTATCTATATAGAACAACAATTCTCATATGGTATATACTATGAAAGTAAATCATTACCTGTACTCATTTTCTTGATATGCAAGGCACACAAATAGTTTGGGAGGAAGGATAGTCTATCATACAACCCCCCCCCCTCCCCCCTCCCCCAAACAAAATGCCACTTTATTTAACCTTCAAGATTTTCTTTAAGACTTTATTTAAGTCTTTATTTAACCTTCAAGATTTTGAGTGGTAACAGTAACATAACTCATTCCCACTACACATTTTTGCATAATATTGTACATGTCCTCAGAATGCTCTACATCAGTGGTTCTCAAACTTTTTGTGTGAAGTACCCAATGAGAAAATATTGAGCCCTCAGAGAACCACCTTGAAAACCAACATTAGAATATCACAGTAAAGGCCTTCCATATTCACTTTTGCCAGTCAGTACAGGAGAGGTTCATAATGGCATTCCAAGTACCACCAGAGATGTCTCAAGTACCACCAGTGGTACGCGTACCACAGTTTGAGCACCACCGCTCTACATGTTTCAGTTCTATGTAGTTGTACTGTACAGTACAGTGGAGTGCAGTACTTTACAGTAGCATACAGAACGGTGCAGTATAATAAAGTACAGTAGAGTATAGTACAGTACAGTAGCATACAGTACGGTGCAGTACAGTACAGTAGCATACAGTACGGTGCAGTCTAGTTAAGTACAGTACAGTACAGTACAGTACCATACTGCGCGGTGCAGTAGAGTACAGTACGGTATATCACATTACAGTACAGTACAGTATAGTAGAGTACAGTACAGTGCAATACAGTAGAGTACAGTATAGTCTTGATGACTTTTAGCAATAGGATTTCTACATGCGGTTGTTTTAAGTTTTTGAAAGACTATTTTAGTAGCCTATGTGAGAAAGGGAAGGCAGGCAGACATGTTTTAAACAAAGGACCACACCCACAAATAAAAAATAACGAGCAAACAATAAATTAAGTGGTTAGGTAGCCAACATGTCATCTAGATTAAAGCCAACATTATATGAAAAACAGACATGTTACCATTTTACTCTTTTAAAACATAAAATATCTGTCAATATACTGTATGTATGGTGTATTGCATATTGATTATTCATAATTTCCTAAGCATAAATGCCCTTATCACTCCATTGTACACTTAGGACTGAGATATACATATCTGAACATTAATCAGCATACATTTTATTTTGTAATGGCCAATAGTAAATCATCCAAGCTGTCACTGACACTTGATATGTACACTGTAACAAATAGCTGTTAATTTAGGGCAATTCTGCAACAGCATTCTACTGTTTTTTTTAAAAAACAGACAACTACTGTGAAAATACTACTTTGAGTCAAGTATTGAGCGTAAACAGTAAGTACTGCACAATAGCAGCATTGGCCGTTGTGGAAGCAACCAAAATATTTTAGGCAGCACCATTGAAACCCTATCATCCTCCACTTGTCCGTGATCGCCATCAAGCTGCAATAGCCTACCACCTGAAGAACTTAAGTCATTCTCACTGGTTAAATATTCTCTGATACTAACAAGCATTAAACAATTTTTAAGGAAACTACAATACTTAAAAAGTGTTTGATGCAGCACATTATGATGATTTTCATCACTATGATTTTGATATGAAAGTGTGAATGGCTGAAACATTTTAAGAATTTGAACACTCTTGCAACAAGCAGCCCCATCTAAACCAATCTGCTAATCAGTGCCTGGCCTCACCTGAGTAGGGCTGTTATGCCATTATTCAATTACGGGCGTCACCTGCCAAGGGCCTGATGACTCTGGTCACATGGTACTCTTGCACCTGTATATAAATCTGGACTATCAACACTTCAGTTGCTTATGGGAGGAGGGCGCAATACCAGCGGCATGGAAGAGATCAACAATCCTCCCATTTCATAAACCTGGTAAAGACAAATGTGATCCAGGTAATTATAGACCAATTGCCCTCACCTCTCACCTGGGCAAACTTATGGAAAAAATGGTTGTGGCTAGACTAAACTACTTTCTGGAATATAATAATTTACTATATGGCTATCAAACTGGATTTAGAAAACAAAGGTCAACTACTGATGCCCTGGTTAAACTAACCAATGAAATTGAGAAAGCACTGACTATGAAGGAAGCAATGGTAGCAATCTTCCTAGACATCGAAAAAGCCTATGACACAATGTGGAGAGAAGGACTCTTAATCAAACTAAATAAAATGGGCATTGAAGGGAAGATGTATAATTACATCTTAAATTTCCTATCACAGCGTACACTGAGGGTTAGGGTTGGTGAGGTCCTTTCCAATGAATTCTCTGTGGAAGGGGGAATTTCACAAGGTAGTGTGATAAGCCCAATTTTGTTTAATCTCATGATTAATGACATATTTGAGAAACTGAGCAATATGAACAATGGTTTACTGTATGCTGATGATGCTGTCATATGGAGGAGGGGGAATAATATCCCGCACATCACTAAAACAATACAGAAGGAACTGTATATTTTAGAACAGTGGGGAATGGAGTGGGGTTTTAAGTTTTCTGTGCAAAAATCACAAGTGACTTATTTCACAAGGAAGAACGTGTCAGAAGCCCATGAAATTTTACTTTATGACCAGCCTCTCAAAAGAGGAGATGACTTCAAGTACCTGGGTCTTTGGTTGGACAATAAACTCACCTGGAAACGACACATTGAATATGTAGAAACAAAATGCAAAAAGGTCTTGAACTTAATGCGTATGGTCTCTGGTCTCTGCTGGGGCGCAGATAGACAATCTTTACTCAATATTTTTAGAGCCTTGATTAGGTCAAATACTGATTATGGTTGTATAGTTTATGGAGCTGCCTGTAAAACGTCCCTCATGAAGCTTGAAAGAGTGCACTCAAGGGCCCTGAGAATAGCCCTGGGTGCCATTAAGACAACTCCCATTAGCGCCCTGCAAGTGGAGGCAGAGGAAGCTCCTATTCAGATGCGCTTTAAGAAATTGGCACTGACCTACTGGGTCAGGCTACAGTGTAGCACCGACAGCCCAGCCATGTCAGTGCTCCAAGATTGTTGGGAATATTATAAAGAAGGAAAGGGATTTGGGTGGAACATTGAAGGGGATGCAAGCATGTTTGGTTTAAAAAGCCTTGAATTTAACTCTGCATTGGTAATGAGTAATGTACCCCCATGGATCCTTCCTGCCCCAGATGTTAACACAGAGCTACTGAAAGTGAAGGAAGACCACCCTAATGATGATGGATTTGCAATACATTGTAAAACATATCTGAAGTCTGCTTTTTATGGGTTCCTGCATATATTTACAGATGGCTCAAAAAACCCTCAAACTGGCCAGTGTAGTATTGGAATCTATATACCTGAATTCCAAAGGACGTATGGGTACCGACTGAATAACTTCTTATCCATATATTCAGTAGAACTAACTGCTATAATCACTGCCCTGAGATGGATAGAAGAAGTCAAGCCTTTTAAATCAGTCATCTGCACAGATTCACTCTCAGTCTTGGAAAGCTTTATCTCTGGACATGCAGTAAGAGATGACTTAATTATTGAAACAAGACAGCTCTTGGCTCAACTTAGTAATCTAGGGCTCATTGTCCAATTTTGCTGGGTCCCAGCTCATAAGGGCCTCAAGGGTAATGACACCGCCGATAAAGCTGCCAAAGATGCATTAGGCCACCAAGGTATCTCAATCCATGTTCCACTAGGGAAAGGAGAAGCTAAATCTTATATCAAGACAGAAATCATGAATATGTGGCAGGATGAATGGGAGTCAGACATAAAGGGCAGGAAGTACTTTAATGTGCAACCGCAGGTTGGGGGGAAAAGAATTACATCAGTGGGGCTGGGAAGAAGGGAGGAAGTTGTGTTCACAAGACTGAGACTGGGGCATGCTGGCATCAACGCCACATTACATGTCTTGGGTAAAAGTGATGGACTTTGTACTAAATGTCAAGTTAAAGAAGATGTAGAGCACATTCTTTTTCACTGTAGTAAATTTTCTGAACACAGGTCACACTGGAGAGAGCAGGAAGGAGAGGATGATATCCAAACCATCTTGAAAGAAGAGGGAATGCAAAGCACTAGAGTGAAAGGCCTTATGAGGTATTTAAGTTATACAGGTCTGATGGACAGAATATAGACCGACACACATTTCTTTCTTTCTTTCTTTCTTTCTTTCTTTCTTTCTTTCTTTCTTTCTTTTTTTTTTTTCCCTTTAATTTATTATGCCCTGCCATGATTTCATGATCGTTTCACACACTCCTGTACAGTAGGTGGCGATATACAAGCTACATTGTAAACCGCCATTACCTAGAAGAAGAAGAAGAAGAAGAACTTCAGTTGCTTGCCTGCCTGCTGGCTGGCCTGCATGGCACAGCATAGCACTTGCTTGCCTACAAGCTTGCTTACATGCTTGCATACTTTCCTCTTTGTGAAAGCTTGCTGTATGTGGCATCATTTGTGGCATTATTGCATATAATGTGCCTGCTGCAAATTAGGCATTGCTTTGAGAGCTAGGTTGTAGTGCTGCTTGTTTGCTGTGCTACTTGGTGCAAATTAATTTTTTAAAGACTGACCAATGCTATATTCATCATTGGCTCATCAAGAGATACAGTAAAAAGCCCACCTCGCACACTATCATTGTAACATAGCACTGCGTACTCTGAAATTTTATTCATCCCCACACTTTCGAAGGACCACCGCAAACCATTTTCTCAATACAGCATTGCGCCATAGTATCATGCTCAAGGCACTGCAGTCATGGTGAACGATGGGAGGGTTGGGTGGTAACATGGCCAGGGTACCACAGTTATGGAGAATGATGGGTGGGGTGGGAAGCTGCCATGGCCATATTCATGAATACAACTATGACCCAGTATTTGCTTGTCATCACACGGTACAATTCAACTTTTTAACTGAAATGTACTGTTATTTTACTTATACTACTGCATAAATATTGTAGAGCACTTTTAGTTTAACAATACTAATACTGTGAACGTTCTGTAGAGTACTGTTATTTAACAGTTCAATTGCTGCTGATAAAATGTTATATACTGTGATACATTAAACAGCAATGAGCTGTATTAGATTTTTGGTGTGAAATAACAGTAGAATTACAGGTAAATATAATTGCCAGTAACTGCCGTTATTTTGCAGAGAAATTTTCTTAGAGTGTAGGCCTACATGTATTTTATTGACTTGATTGATATGAATATTTCAGTTGGACTCGTAGGCTTAAATCATTGAGGGGGTCCTAAGGAAGTAGTAGTAGTTTGTGTGTGTGTGCAGATGTGTAAGTGGGATTAAAATTATTGTTTGCCATCTTTATCATAAGAGCAGACTGAGTGTCTGAACCTGCTAATGCTAGCATGCTAACATTGGGACAGTTATGTGTGACCCAGTTCAAGGGTTTATCTCTTCTCCCCTAAATGTTCTAACCACAATTTTCTTTTAGGGTGTTATACATATGACCCACTGCAAGTTTTTAAAACTCTTAATGAATGTTGGTTCAATAGCTAAATGCCCAGAAATGAGCTCTCAATTGTAGAGTGATCTCATTCTGACCATGGTTTTTATGATTTTCCTGTTTTTGAATCTAAATAAGACATATATAACATTGTTTTTATGGTAAGTTTTGCACATATTTTCAAAGTTCAGTTTGTATACATCACACACAAATAGGTGGATTGGCCCATGACACCATTATGTCCAGGCAGAACAGCATTTTACTACTATTGGCTTGTTTTGGGCAGCCATCTTGGATTTACCCCATAAAAATGACCTTAATGACATTGAAATTTGGGGCACCCCTTCTGAAATGATGGAGAACACCCTAAGGAAGGTCTACACCGATTTTGGTGCTTCTATCCAGCGCGTAACGATTAGGCCCTTTTTGGACGGTAAGATCCCCAGCTAATTGACCTGCGATTGAGCAAAAAATCTCCCGACTCCCAAAAACTTGTGCGAGTGCCAAATCGTGCTAAAAGTCGCAGAGTGTAAGCCTGGCTGAAAGTAAAGCAACAGAAACATTGCTTTACTGACAGGTTAGGTTTAGGGATGGTTTTGGTCAGGACACAGCAGAGCATTTTTGCGTTTAGCAACAGAAATTTGCTGTGGCAAAAGAAAATCGCTGACATGGCGGGGAAACTGAGCAAATCTCGTCACGTGATAAAAGTCGTCAAAGTCTTGGTATTTGGTTGGATATTGTAGTTGCTGTACATTTGGGCAATATCTCTTAAAGGGGACACATTTGGACCATACGGCTTTGTCTCAAAATAAAGGAGGTGTTATGAAGACCATTTCCAGTCTAAACTCAATTTTGACAAAATATGTAGGTACTGTAGTTACTGCATTTTGCCTTTGCAGGGCAGAATACATACTATACAGTTGACTCAAAGTGCTTTCAAATACACATAGTACACACACATTCCCACATTCATACACCAACCAGCTCTAGAGGCTGCCGTATGGCGCCAATTATCCGGGGTTCATGTGAGAAAGTGCACACACACATATACATACAGTCATAACAACAGTCATAAGAGGACACACTGTCATAACGTGATATTTTAACATGTGATATTTAGTTGGCCACTCATCATATCTTTTAGTGCAATAAGCTCTACATCTCAACATCATCATCACCACCGCCCTTCGTCCTCATCACCCTCATCATCATCATCACCATCTTCTTAATCACCACCACCATCGTCATCATCATTATCACCACTAACTTCATTGTCAGCTTTGACATTTCATTTAGAAAAACACCTTTAAATTATTTTCAAAAAATAATAATACTGACCAGTTATGAGAGAATATGTAGCACAAATGATTGAGAATGAAAACAGAGCCTCACCTGCAACTACTGTAGATGAAGTTACCACCTTGTATTGAGCACTGTTACAGTTAGGGCCTTGTTGGGGTGGTAGCATTATGAAGAAAGACGCTGGACACCTGGTTTGGTGAGGAAAGTAGGGTCTGTAGGGGCTTGGACAGACCTGGAGACTCTCTACTACAGCTGACAAGAGTAGACTAGTGCTGCACTCTATAGCAGTGGTTCCCGACCTTTTTCTTCAGGGACCCATGTTTCTACTATTGTAAGCTTTGGTGACCCAGCACCCGCATGAGAGGAAGTCACTTGATACGCTCTGTCTCCTCCGAAAACTCATTTTAGTCATCATTTTATTCCTCAATTCGTCTTTGTTCAAAAACAGAATACATGTTTAATGTAGCACTTAAATTTTGTTGCTTCTATGCATTTGTCATTTATTCAACATGGGCTACATATGGTATTAAAATGAAACCCCTTAAAACTCAAGAGGGCTTCGCGACCCCCCGTGGATCTTTGGCGACCCATAGGCTGGGTCCCGACCCATAGGTTGGGAACCACTGCTCTATAGCCTACTGGACAACAACAGCCAACCCATGCTACACTCCATCATTGAGAGTCAAACGGACCTGATCAGCTGAAGCAGGGGTGGGGAACCATCTCGAGGGTCTTTGAGGCCATTTTATTCGGCCCCCGGTATATTTTTTTATGTTATGCAGCTTCACGTGAAATATGGCATAGTTTTTAGGAATCTTAGAAATAACATTTGCAATACAATTAAGTGATATTCAGAGAGAAGGATCTGTTTTAAAGGTGGCTGCCTTCTATAGGACTAAAGGGGGGAGGGTCCCTGGATTTTGTTCATAGTGGCCCTTGGAGGCAGGGCTGATAGTATTCAGGCTCCATGCCTGATTTCAGGCTTGACAGAGCTTAGGTTATTCTTATCTCAGAAAGTGTTACTGGTTCAGGGTTTTCTTCTACTTGCAGGCTTGAATAATGGTCATACACAGGCTATTAAATGTTTGAATAATTTGTCAAAATAGGCCTTCGTTACGTCACTATGCAGTATCTTGTCGTCGTCGTAAGAGCAGGGAAAAAAGTTCAGGCTCAGGATTTTTTTTCACTATCACCCCTGTGGAGGACTTTTACGGCCCTTGGAGGAATTTGAAGTGGCCCCTCGAATGAAAAAGGATCCCCACCCCTGAGCTAAAGCATGGCTAAAGCATTTCTAAAGCATGGCTAAAGCATTTCTATATTGCCCGGGGGGCCATTCATAATTTAATTTTAAAGGTAGATTCACATGAAGTATGACACATTTTGTAAAGCAATTACAAAGAAATTACAGTTGCAATAGGGCCAACAAAGTTATATTTTCAGGGGACCTAGTGATGGGGTCTGTTTTCTAGGTGGCCGTGGCCGCCTTCAATATAGTATTGAAACGTTATGGATGAATTAGAGGCGCGCTTCGGTGGTGCACAGTCGGACTAGGATCACAGATGCTGCAGTGATAGAGATACGGCAACCGACGAGTTACAATCAGTGCCTGAAAGATTTACTACAACGCCAATAAATACGCTGCATTCCATTTAATTGTTTTAACGATGTTAATAGATACAATCCATAGAAATTCAATGATGCATGGTCCTAGTAGTTACCACTTGTACTTATGGATTTTCCTCGTCTGTTTTGTGAAAACGAATTTTGTGTATGGTACGGCCTCTCGAGATTGAGACGGCTGTACTTTGACCCTCGGCGCTTCCACTACCCGAGTTTAGGAAGTGGATGTTATGGAAAGGAGTGCAAAAATAAAGAAAAAGCAGAAGCATCGGGAAGGAGAGGGGCGAAAGGCAGAAGGAAAACTGCCTGAAATGGCTCAATCAACCGGAGAAACGCGGTTGTATATATCTGCCGTGACTGTACTTATATGTGCCATGAGCATAGTGCCACTTTCTGCGGTGCTTACTCCTGGTAAGTCAGATGACAGCCTCAAGCAGATCAGAAGTTACAGCTTTGAAGCGTTTTTGAAGTCTTCGGCTAAATTCATTAACCCTCGCCCAGGTTTCGAAGTAAATGTTGAAGCCAATTTAAGGAACTCTAAAATGAGTTACAGAAATTAACTAAAGTGATAGAAAAACTAAATGTGTATTAAATAGGTGAAATGGAATTGAATGGAATTTTGGCGTTGCCAAAAATCCCTTTGGATCTTCACATGCAAACCTGAAACACTCGTCAAAATAGGCTAGGAGTTATGCTTACTAACATTCATAAGCATAAAACTATAGAACCGTGAACATGCCGGTGATGAGCACAACCTCCCTCCGCTGGTGCGTGAATACATTTATCAGAATTGGATTTTGTTGGGTTGGTGAGCTGCCATAGATCAAAGGCTGCCCCGTCCCATTTGTTTAGCATAATGGGTTCAGATGACGTTTGTTACCGATGGAGGTAATGCTTTCCCCTTGGAGAGTTCTGTTGACTTTACGTAGTTCAAGTCAGTGAAAGTTGGAGTGTCGCGTGTGTTATGTAGCCTACATAATGCAAATTGTGTCCTCATTTGACACTCGTGACGCGTGAAAGTTCAAATGCAAGACACACATCACAAGCCAAGCTGACCGTTTTGAATTGTTGGTCTTCTTGCACATTTTCAGCCTCGCATCCTCATCGAAAATCTTCTTCGCTAAAGATGGACGAAGCGACGTTGACAGTCAGTAATGAACTCGAAAGTGACATGGTTGTCTCGTGGCTGTCAGACCACTGTTATCAGGTAGGTTACTACAGATAGAATCGCCTATGTAAGTTTCCAGATATACTTTCTGTAACATTTAAATAGTTGCATACCTACAGCTCCAGGCCTTTTTATTAGAATACCATGAAAAAGTTGATTTATTTCCATAATTCCATCAATAATGTTAAACTGTCATGGATTGTAGATTCATGGCCCAGTTTTTTAACTATTCCAATCATTATTTTTTTTCTTTTTATATACGTTGGTCTTCCAGCTCAAAAAACCCATGAATTGGGGAATTCGCATTATTAGAATATTGTTATAAAATCACATTTTTCTTCATCAAAATTCGGGTCACATTAAATCAGTTGAAATTTGGTACTTTCTACATAACATGCAATGGTCAATACTTGGTTAGGACATTCTCTGTCTTCATAATGGCCATGATGCGTTTAACATTGAAGTCAATGGCAAAAACAGTGCATGGGAGTTATGGAAGCCCAGATATCCTTGATGCTTTGCTGTCAGCTGTTCTTGTTTGTTGACCTGGTACCCCACACTTCACTCTTCAATATACCCTGTAGATTTCCATGCCACGTTTTGGCGCTAACACACCAGTTTAATTCTAAATAACCAGAAATGAAACCCCATTGAAAATGAATGGGGTTTAATTTCTGTTGAGTTAGAATTAAACTGGTGAGTTAACACCAAAACGTGGCATGGAAATCTTTGGGTATATTGAAGAGGGAAGTGTGGGGCACCAGGTCAACAAACAAGAACAGCTGACAGCAAAGCATCAAGGATATCTGGGCTTCCATAACTCCCATGCGCTGTTTTTGCCATTGACTTCAATGTTAAACGCATCATGGCCATTATGAAGACAGAGAATGTCCTAACCAAGTATTGACCATTGCATGTTATGTAGAAAGTACCAAATTTCAACTGATTTAATGTGACCCGAATTTTGATGAAGAAAAATGTGATTTTATAACAATATTCTAATAATGCGAATTCCCCAATTCATGAGTTTTTTGAGCTGGAAGGCCAACGTATATAAAAAGAAAAAAAATAATGATTGGAATAGTTAAAAAACTGGGCCATGAATCTACAATCCATGACAGTTTAACATTATTGATGGAATTATGGAAATAAATCAACTTTTTCATGGTATTCTAATAAAAAGGCCTGGAGCTGTATGTGGCATAAGCCCCTCTACTAGCTTAAAAACCAAATGTTGTTCCAAATGGAAGAAAATGCAGCATTGCAATTTTGCGCAGTCTGTTTCATCTCCAATGCACTTGTATAATAGTAGTCTTTTGCTAAAACACTGCAGTTAAGTGGCAGTTTTTGTAATGCAGTAGGCCATAGAAATAGGCCATAGTTGTTTTTCCTAAGGGGTGTGTGTAAATAAGTGTCTTGGTTTATCAGTGCTTGTTCCAGCCTCTTGGTGTAGTACCAGCAGGACCAAAAGCTGGACAGCCCAGCGTGGTGGACTTAACCGTGGGGACTCAGCATCCCATCACTCTTCAACTGAACAGCTCTCCTGTCAACCTCGAGCAGTGCAGGTCAGCCATCATGCTTAAGTTGAGATGTAATGAGACACGGCAGTGGTGGGGACTGTTGTCACAAGGCTGAGGTTGTCTGAGTTGTAAACATGTGAGCCTCATAAATGCAACAGTTTCTTGAAGACATGTCCTCTCAAGGCCTATACATAGCCAATCATTTTAGTTCACTGGAGTTTGTGTGGTCAACACATATTACCAGGATTGGTGTCTTTTCTTGCAGTTGAGAATTAGGCTTTTCGCTGTTCGTGGAGAAGTTTACTTCTTGAAATCCCATTATTTCATCATGTGTTTTGTTTGCATTCCTGCATTAAAATATATGGAAGTTAGCAGTAGCCGTTTTTGTGTTGTGTCTCATATGAGCTTTATGGTACATTACAATCACTTCACTCCTCTTCATAGGCCTGCCCCTGCTTAAAAACAGTCTGTGGATTATCACTGCATTATTCCAAGTTTTTTTTTCTCTGAAGTTCCTGTGCCAAAGAGATGTATTGTGATACAGAGGATTTTATGGATTCCTTGTTGAAACTCAAGCCAAGCTATTGCACAAACAAACATTTTATAAGTGAGCTACATAGGAAAATGGTTTGCATGAAAAAATAAACAGAAAGATTTGACTAGCTGGCTAGATTGCTACCTGAAATCATCTCTCGATCATTTTCCCCCCAAGGCTTCATTTTCATTTTGGTGAGCATGGGAAATACTCACTGTGGGTGAAGAATCTCAATAATCCCTCAGAGGTCAACTGCACCTTAGTTACTGAAACAGAACCTGCTAACAGTTACTTGCGTGAGTATTGTTCTTTTAACACTTTCTCAATTGTAGGTCAATTATATTATTCAATATGTGGGTGGTTGACGTGACGCCTTGTTTTTTCGTAACATTGGTTAAAAACCTATAAAGCTGTATTTTTCCTCTTAAAAACAAATGTCAAAGAAAGAAGATGTGGCACATTATGTTTCATATGAGTCTTATATGAGAAGAAACATTTTTGTTAAGATTTATTTAAAGGTTTATATGTCAAATATCCTGTGATGTGACTGTAACATTAATGAAACCTGTAATATAATATATATATATATATATATATATACAGTGCCCTCCATAATTATTGGCACCCCTGGTTGAGATGTGTTAAAAGCCTTAAAATAAATTCAGTGTTTATTGCAGAAGAATACTGTCACACTGAAAATTGTAGGAAAATGTAGCCTTGAACTCAAATGAATTGTAAGAAAATAAAAAAAATCCCTGACTAAAAAATAATTATTTTTCATTAAATCACCTGTTCCACAATTATTGGCACCCTTAACAATTCCCAGGAAATAAATATAATTGAAGCATTTCTGTCATTTCTACAGTAGTTTACAAAGTTTACCAGAGTATGTAGGAACATTTAATTAGTAATTCATCACTTCCTGTTTCCCTGGGGTATAAATATGACGTGACACCGAGGCCATTTCTCTTATCCAGTCTTAAACATGGGAAAGACAAAGGAACACAGCATACAAGTGAGGCAGATGTGCGTCGACCTTCACAGGTCAGGCAGAGGCTACAAGAAGATTGCCACTCAACTGCAGCTGCCCATATCCACTGTGAGATGAATAATTTAGAAGTTCAAAACAACTGGAACAGTGGTAAACAAGCCTGGATGAGGACCCAAGTTTATTTTGCCACCACGCACGGTGAGGAGGATGGTAAGAGAAATCAAAAGATCTCCAAAGCTCACTGTTACAGAATTACAACAAATGGTAGCATCCTGGGGTCACAAAGTCTCCAAATCAACCATCAGGCGCTGTCTACACGCCAACAAGCTGTTTGGGAGGCATGCACGGAGAAAACCTTTCCTCACTCACAATCATAAACGCAAGCGTCTGGAGTTCGCCAAGCGGTATTGGGGCTTCAACTGGGACCGTGTGCTTTGGTCAGATGAGACCAAGATTGAGCTTTTTGGCAACAAACACTCTAAGTGGGTCTGGCGTACCACGAAAGATGCGCATGCTGAAAAGCACCTCATACCCACTGTGAAGTATGGGGGTGGGTCAGTGATGCTGTGGGGCTGTTTCGCTTCCAAAGGCCCTGGGAACCTTGTTAGGGTGCATGGCATCATGAATGCTTTGAAATACCAGGACATTTTAAATCAAAATCTGTTGCCCTCTGCCCGAAAGCTGAAGCTGGGTCGTCACTGGGTCTTTCAGCAAGACAATGACCCTAAACATATGGCCAAATCTACACAGAAATGGTTCACCAAACACAAAATCAAGCTCCTCCCATGGCCATCTCAGTCCCCTGACCTCAACCCCATTGAGAACCTGTGGGGTGAGCTGAAGAGGAGAGTACAGAGGAGAGGACCCAGGTCTCTGGATGATTTAGAGAGATTCTGCAAAGAGGAATGGCTGAAGATCCCTCTTTCTGTCTTTTCCCATCTTGTGAAACATTATAGGAGAAGATTAGGTGCTGTTTTGTTGGCAAAAGGGGGTTGTACAAAATATTAACACCAGGGGTGCTAATAATTGTGACACACATTATTTGATGTCAAATAATTATTTCTTTATGTGGGATTTTTTCCCCACTGAATAAATGCACTTGTATTGAAGGTTGGATTTTTTTCATTAAGGTCCCATATTATTTAGAAAAAAAAATAAATAATTGTAAGCTAAAAAACACATCTCAACCAGGGGTGCCAATAATTATGGAGGGCACTGTATATATATATAAATTAACCAACAACATTTTGAATAATGTATGAAGCATTTGGCATGATTGCATAAATATTAACTTTGTATTAAGATATGTGAATGTGAAAAAAACTCAAGACAGTAATATTAACTACAAGTTCAATTTCGTAACACAAATTGCGTCCTGTGGGGTGACATGTATGTCAATGTTTGTGAACGGGCTACTACAAGGGTCTTAAAGACAGGCTCCTAACCAGTCAGTACCTCAGTTATTGGAGAGTGGTGTGGAAGTTTAAGGTCACTATTCACCTCTTAATGTCATACATATTGCAATGTTTCTGTCACGCAATGCTTAGGTCCATTTTATGGTGTCCTGTGGTGTGACTGCACTTATAGAAGGAAAAACAGTTTTTTATAAATGAAAACACATATTAAGATTCAAAACAATATAATTATCTAGTTAGCATGAACTCAGAGGTCAGTCATTTATACAAAAGGATTAAAATGGCCACACTGCAGTGAATTTCCTGTGGTGTGACTTCATGTCCTGCGGTGTGACATGCTTATGCAATGTGTTACTCAATCCTTACTTGGTTTTCATGTATCATGCAAGGATATAAGGATACCAGGAGATTTATTTGTCACATTCACACAATTATTACAAGTACCACAGTGAAACCATGCAGTGAAATCACAGTCGTCTGCCTGTACAATGCATAGGCGTGTGTGGGGTGGAGGTTAAACGAACAATAGTACAAAGAGCATGGGGAATATGTTTGTGCAGAATATTAATCATTTTATTGTATCTTACAGAAATATCACACCAAGGATGTCACACCGAAGGGCACATTTCCCCAAAAATGGCAAAAATTAGGCGAAATTCCACGGACCACTAAAAGCTTTATTTTTTCAAATTTTTTCCATCATTTTTTTCAGGAATTGAAAAAACTTTTTTTTGTGTGTGTGTGTTACGCCCTTAAACGTCAACCACCCATGTAGTCACTATTCCAAATGTAGTGGCTTACTTTTATTTGATTTAAAGGGACACTGTGCAGGAAATGGTCAAAAAAGGTACTGCAACTATGCTGCTCATTGAAACTGGGCTGCCTATTGCCAGATTTCATCTTTACATGAAAGTTTACCAAGTAATAAACAAATATTTTCTAGTATGGTCCAAGTACAGTCATTTTTGCAGCTAAAAATGGCTATTTTTGGAAATTCAAAATGGCGGACCATGGAGAAGATCCCCCTTTTCATGTATGAAAAGTGCAATTTTTCCAGTCATAATGAAAACTTAGAATTTGATGCTAGTGGTAAGTATTCATGAAAAAGGTAACATTAGTGAATGGGCAGCATGAATTCTGGAAATAAACAACTACAAATCTCACACAGTGTCCCTTTAACTGAATTGATTTGTTTATCAGTGATTCTGTCTTCACTCTATTTCTAATCTATACCCTACAATCTAATCTATACCAAGGTCTTCCATAATTTCCTGGGATTATTTCTATGTAATGATCTGTTTCTCTTGAGAAAAAAATCTTTGCTTTACTAATCATCAGAATTACCTCTTCCACAAACGCTGTTTCCACATATGTGGACATTTTTGAAAACACATCTGTTTCAGCCTCTTGTTTACATGAGTTTTAGAAATCTCCTTTAAAAACTCATTCCATGTCAGTTTGTATGATTTGCTCAAAATCACCCTACAGTACCCCTTACTTCATGCCCCAATTTAACCATGTAGGCACTCAATGACCCCCATGTACAGAAACACTTGATCAAACATTTAAGACAAGAAAAAATATATTTTCGCAGTTCTGTATGTGGCTCTACTGCAATCTATTGATCAACCAAAGCAACAGCATAAATTGTTTCTTTGCTTGAACAGTAGATGGCAGTAGACCCAGATACGGTGATGTGATGTATGAGATCTGTCTGTTTACATAATGGTCATTCCATGTCAATTCACATGCCCTTCCCAGGTGACCCTCTTAGATTTTCCTGATTTGTCACAGACAGGCACCTTGTCATGGCAACTGAAAGAATACAAAGTTTTATCATCCTACCTCAAATGGTTTTGGAGACGCGGCTATCTCTGCATTACTTAAAGAACCAACATGGCTTGTACTGAAAACAAGTGTCTTTGTCCATTTATTTAAAAAAAAAACTAAATGTTGTGTTAATCTGAAGACTCTGCAATCTAGTATGTATAATGTGAGGTGCTGGAGAAGCGTCTTTGGCATTTAGCTACAGATGGATGCCAACATTGTGTACTATACAGGAGAGGTTGAGACCTGACACAGTCGATCACAAGGAAAGATAGGTCCCCCAGAGCCATCGCTCTATTGTCTTGCTTCTGTTGCATTGGCTAACAGCCTTTGGGTATTTAATTATGGAATTCTGTTTTAAATGTGTTTCTGTATTCTGTTTCCCTCCAGCGATATTATTTGCATTCCTTGGCTACATCGGTTTGTTTATGTTGGCGGCCATTGCAAATACAATAATGGGGTAGGTAATATACATGGCTATTTTACACTAAGTCTGTTGTAAATGTTTTACAGTAGATGCAACTGTGCAGTCAGGAATGACAAAGCATACACATCCTGAGAAATCATTACATGAGACCACACTCTACACATACATCTGATAGTTCATACTGGAACGTCAGTCAACACTTCTACAAAACAGCCGCCAGGAAGAAAATAGCCTGACCTTACTTTTCTGACTAGGTGTCTCCTGGAGGGAGTGGTTGTTTTATTTCAATTCTGTACTGTAGATTCTCATCCAGGTTGTGATCCCAAAACATCCTGGATTTCATTTTTTGTATAACTACCTTTTACGACAAGTCCATAAATGGCACATACCTTCTCAGTAGTGGGGTTCACTAGAATCCAATGGCACAACTTTAGCCTCTTTTTTTTATTCTTCCTTTTCCTTTGCTCCAGACTTGAGGTGGTGAAAACCCATTTTATGCGCTGGGGCAGCGCAATGGAGACTGACAGGCTCATTAACTCAGTAAGTAACTTTGGTTCTCTGATTTCATCTTAAGTAGGCTACTGTAATTATTAATGGCAAGTGTATACCATACTCTTTTACTCTTTGACACACACTGTCTCTCTCATCGATAGGAGCTTGGGCCATCAAGTTCCTTGATAGAGCCCTCCGTGGAAGCGATCATGCCAGCTACTGCTGGAAGAAGGCTTCGCTCACTGGATACATTCCGAGGGTGTGTTGCATTTTTTTACCCCATTCTTTAATGTAGTCAAATTCATGTGTGGAAAATATATGGACAGATACTACTTATTGTTAAGTTGTTGACCAGCCATTGTTTGTTGTTATTGTTGTTGTTTTCTTTCGAATTACTCATGGTTCCCGCCAGTTACACTCTGCATGTCTTTGCAGGTTGTCCCTGGTAATAATGATATTTGTGAACTATGGAGGAGGGAGATACTGGTTTTTTAAACATGAAAGTTGGAATGGTGAGTGCACTGAAATCGTCCACTTCAATTCCATCTGAATTTGTCACTTAATTTAGTATAATAACTCCTTTTTATGTCTCTAAACAGGATTGACTGTTGCAGATTTAGTGTTTCCATGGTAAGTCTGAGTTTGGCATTATGTCCAGCACATGCAAGTGTGTTGTGCTTGCACCGGACAATTTCCCATGAGTTAGGTGTAAATAACCCCAGGCTTTAAGTAGTCCCACCTATTAAGTATCTCCACTTCTCAGGTCACATCCTGACTCTGTGTCTGTCTCTGTAGGTTTGTGTTCATTATGGGCACCTCCATTGCTCTGTCTGTCAGTGGCTCACTGCGCAGAGGAGCGTTCCGCTCCCAGTTACTGGGGAAGTGCCTGTGGAGGAGCACCCAGCTTTTTGTCATTGGCCTGTTCATCATCAATCCAAACTACTGCCAAGGGCCATGTGAGTAGCAGGAAGTTGTGGCTTCAGTGAGTCTTGCTCAGTTCTTGTGAAATATTGCCATATATGGGAGATTTTATTCCATGGTATCCATCTCCTTCCACACATTCACAACCCTTTAGATTTACTGTATATATGTTTTATTTTACTTCTTTTCAGATACCTTGGCATAGTCAGTTGGTACATTTCATTTATAAATCATGTCTACTGTGTATGTACTATATTCAGTTGATACAGCCCAAAGGGTTTTCGAAACCCCTCCACCAGATTCTTTACATATTTCATCTGTTTGTGACATTGGTGTGTTTGTTGCACTTGATTTCTTCCAGTGTCCTGGGAAAACTTGCGTATCCCTGGAGTTCTACAACGGCTGGCTTTTACCTACTTTGTTGTTGCCTCTCTGGATCTTCTGGTGGCCAGAGTTCGGCTTGATAACCTGCCAATGGTAAGAGGTTTATTTTTCTCAGTTTGTAGCAGGTGGTGTTTCATTAACCATTACATTGAACTAGACTAGCACTGTGTCCTTAAATATATTATATTTTTTTCACTGCAGGATGCCTGGTGGTACCCAGTGTGTGACTTCCTCCTTTACTGGCCTGCTTGGCTGTGTGTGATCATCCTAGAAGTGCTGTGGTTATGCCTGACGTTCCTCCTTCCTGTCCCAGCCTGCCCAAAGTAAGTTAGCAGCAACCCCTGCTTTGTGCAAACAATGTGTCAGGATGATGGTCTGTGCTTTATAGTCTTGGGTTGTTGATTGATGCCTTTGTATTGTTTCAATGCACGCCAGCTTCAGTCTTGCTGAAACAAGCTTGAACCAACTCGTGGTTTTTGAAAGTGCAGATAGCATCACTCAAGTTGTTTTCAGGCTGCCAAGGGCAGCGCTGGTGATGGTGCTGGTGCTGGTTCCCACACCCGTTACAATGGGAACCAGAGTGCTTGCCAGTGAACAACTCGTGTTCATACAATGTTGGTTCCATGAGTGACCTGGACGAACCTGCTGATGCCTGTGTTGTCGCCAGGGTTCGCAGAGAAAAAAAAAGTTGTGTTTTGGTGTGCATCAGAAACCAACTTTCCGGTTGTGGACCGCTCTTGACTTTTTGGCATGGATACGTCAGTTTGCACTGACACTGTTTCTCTGTTGGCCAGACGTTTGAGTAATTATCTTGAAAATATTTGGCTGAAACTCTACAGGGGAACTGCTTTATTTATCAGACAATTCCATTCATACCTTTTGGGTTTTATTGTGTTTGCAAAAGCAGCCAACAGGCCTCATTGAGAATCAACACCTGACTTTTGTAATGTAGAAAATTTTTTACCTACCACTACCAGTAATTCACTATCTCACTACAGAGTTAGTGTTCACTATCCAAATTGCCCAGCGTTATCACCCAAGCTACTATCCAAGAATTCCTCTTAATGATGTGTGTCACTCTTCTTGTCTTTGTGTTCTATCTATTACTTCACTCCATACCAGTGGGTACCTTGGCCCAGGTGGAATAGGCGACTTTGGACAATACCCAAAGTGCACAGGGGGAGCTGCAGGCTTTATCGACCGCTGGCTGCTGGGACAATCTCACATTTACCAGACGCCATCATCAAGGGTATACAAATTGTCATTTCACACACACACCATCTGCACAGTTTCTGCTTGCAAGGTTGAGAATCATTTCCCTTTGATCAAATCTGCCATAATACTTAGCCCAGTTTCCCCTCTGAGAAGTTAATAACGCTGTGTGTTTCTTTTTCCAGGTTATTTACCAGACCACAGTGCCATATGACCCAGAGGGAGTGTTGGGCAGCATAAACTCTATCCTAATGGCGTTCCTTGGTCTTCAGGTCAGTTGACCAGTTGGCCAGTTGGCTTCCCTAACAATGATTACAACAGTATGCTGATCTGCACCATGACCTAAATTTGATTGCTTTGATTGCTTTTCAGGCTGGAAAGATTCTTCTTCACTACCGTGATCTACACAACAGAATTATGTCCAGATTTCTCATATGGGGGCTTATCCTGGTAAATATTACTCCTTAGATGTTTATTGGCATTTTTAAAAGCAATTAACCCATTGACTCCTAAGGTACCTACAAAAAAAGGTGCTGAATGCCTGAGCCCTTTTAAGAAAAGCTGCCCTCAGCATATACAAACCTAAATATCTCAGCTTCTGAAGCACATAAAAAATTGCACTAAGTTTCATTTAAATGCTAAGACCCTCATCTTTCATTAGAATGTGTTCATTTATCTCAAACAAACAGAGATTTTTTTTAAAGTTGTCTCAAATCTCATGAGCCTGAATGTTGCATAATGCAGCTCCAGGCACCAGGGCCAATGTTGCGCAACACAACATCAGGCATCAATGGTTTAAAAGCAAGTGTGTCACTGAACGCATGTGAAGAACAGTGGTGATCTGTATACACATCTAATGAAGCAGAAGTTAGATCCTTCTTTATCACTGAAGTATGCAGATATGTCACTCATAGCAGGCCAGTATATGCACAGAGTAGATGGCAGTTAGTTAAATAGGATATTAATTGTAACATTACATTATAAACAACTTAAAGTTCAAGTCAGTATTCAATATCTGTATGTTCTATATATTGATTAAGCATCACACAACTGAAAACACCTTACTGAAAAAAAGTAATTGCAATAATAACATTGCTTTACCTTATTCCATGCTGTACAGGGTGTATTGTCTGCTATCTTGACTAAGTGTTCCAGAGACCACGGTTTCATCCCCATCAATAAAAACTTATGGTTTGTACCTTTTTATAATTATATATAAACAATAGCACTGAATTAAGTTAACCATGATTCAAACAAATGCACTGTCTGATTGACATTGAAACATGATTGAGGTGAGAACCATATTTTTCTGCACATGGGCATTCTTGTCATTGTCATATATGGTGTCACAAAACATCTGGTTACCAAAACCCTAAAATTTCAGATCTTTGTTAAACTCTTTGTTGCTACTATACTGAATTATATTATCTTGTACTATACTAATACTACAGTATACTATACTACAGTATACTATACTATATTACAGTATAATAGTGGTATGCAATACCAGCTGAAATGTTGACATGTCTTTTGCAGGTCTCTATCCTATGTGACCACCCTAAGCTGTTTTGCCTTCATTGCTCTTGCTCTGGTGTATTACTTCGTGGACGTGAAGAGATGGTGGTCTGGTGCTCCCTTCTTCTACCCAGGTGACTGACCACAAGTTTCAATTCCTCTTAGGTCCCTGTTGCCACTCACACCTTATAAAGCTTTGTTATTAGTTAAACTTTACATGCACTCGTCAGACAAAGAACTGAAATTAAGTTTCTTACTTTTCCACGCAAGGACATAAACATATCCAGCGACAGACATCGACATAGACATGCAGTAGGTATAGGCATAGACATGCAGACATTTAAGTGCAAGACAGGACAACAGAAGACAATATAAGAACACATAGTAAAATCGAGGGACCTCATTTATCAAGCGTTCTTAGGCACAGATCTGTGCGTAAAGCATGCGTGTGATCATTCCTGAGCAAAGTGTGGGATTTATGAAGATGTACTTGAACATAGAAGTGTGCCTAAATCTACGCACACCTGAGATCATGCTTGCGAGTGGAAGAAACATGAAATTGCAAATAATATTGACCGTGCAAGGTACAGTTAGCTTTGAATGGCAATGGAGTATGACAGTGTGCTATTTGACAGTGTTTTCTTCCATGTGTGTCTCCTTCTTTTATTTATTTTGAAACACTGTCCTCCCCCTGTCGAAAGCACCTCCATTTCTGCCGCGGAAATGTTTCTATCTCCGCACTTCCCGCCAGCGCTTCAAGTGGCGCGTGTGTTCATGTGTGTCCAAACAGGGTGGCGCCTTCGAATTAACATGGCATTTGAATGTATTTTAATGCCATATATGGTTACTTGGAGGCGTTTCGGGATGCAAATTACCCCAAATGCGCGTGTGCACAGTGATTTGGAAGGTGTGGGATTTATCATGCAGAGGTGTGCATAGGAGCAGCCAACGCACGTTTGATAAATCCCGATTTTTCTATACTTGCGACCATTCTATATTTCACTTGTAGGACACAATTTAGAAGGCATTCTACGAACAAATGATAAATGAGCCCCGAGGTATTTGTGTTTTACTCCCAAATTGTGCTGTTACATTATCCAGTGTGTAATACTGTGACAGTAATAAATTAGATAAAACAGAGAAGAAGAGCAAGGTGTACAGGACAACAGTCAGAGAAGTAAATCATAATGGTGGCTATAATGGTGGGGTTTTTTTAATAGGAAATTGCTTCTGTGTCCTTTTTGGTGTTGTAATGCATGGAATAACTGTGTTTGCCATTATTCTTTTGCATGAGATCACTAAGGGCAGTACTCAGAAAAGTTGCTGAAATCTGAGTGACTGATTCTTCTTGTCTGTCCCATCAGGTATGAACTCCATCTTGGTGTATGTGGGTCACGAGGTCTTTGAGAACTACTTCCCCTTCCGCTGGAAAATGGCAAACAGCCAGGCACACGCGGAGCACCTGGCCCAAAACCTGTTAGCCACATCCATATGGGTACTCATCTCCTACATCCTCTATAGGAAGAAGATTTTCTGGAAGATTTAAGGAGGAGGTCATATATTTGTTTCTGGATGAATGAGGACCTTAAGTGACAAAACATATTTGGAGCTTGACAGTGGAGTGGAAGCGTTTCAGGGTTTTTTTGTTTTTTTTGTTTTGTTTTTTTGTTTGTTTTTTTCTTCTGCTGAACAGCATTGAGATTTTTGCCGGGACTATGGATTGTATCAGACTGCTTGATCTCCCAGTATCAATACTATGAAACAGTGATTTGGATCTCTGATGGCTGCAGTTCACACTGTCCACTCTTTGTATGTAAGGGTGGAATTATCAGCACTACAGCTCTATGGACATATTGCCAAAAGGCGTGGGACAGGGATATTTTGTTACTGATTTTAAGAAAATATATAAAAGAGTAACTGGACCATGAAGATAGAGCCAATGCAACTTCCTTTTTCAATTTCCTAAGTGCACACCTCTGATTTGGTTTCCCATTGTATCTATTGTGCACAGTCTTGACATGGTTGAAGGTTGCATGTGAAGCTACTAAGGTTGCAAAGACATTTTCAAATGTCTGAAGTGCCACAAGATGTTTACAGCCAGAAAAGCATTTTTGTTGACATAAACACAAAATATCATGGTACTCCACATATTGCCACATATACTGTAATTAATTTCAGTAGTTCAAGTTAATAGGGTGAAGGGCCATTCTGAATTGGATTTGCCACATTCAGGGGGCTATAATTGCATTAAGAAGAGGAGGAGTGGTGCTTCTCTATAGTTTTATATGATGTACAATTCTACTTCCATTGTGTAGGGCCACAGAATATTACAAACTACTTAACACTGGTATGGTTTTAAAATATCAGTTTCCAAGCTTGTGCAATATGGTCCTTTTCTAGTCTACGGTGATGCAAAGCATTTTCAACGATTTTGTTTTAATGATTTAAAAAAACATCAAACCGCCAAAACATGCTTCTGCTATTCCTCAGGATTATAAATACCTGAACATTTTGCTGTAGTTTAGGGAATGGACCTGAGGTTAAAGCAGCCTTTCAATAATTGGTGTCACTTGTAAAAACGGTGCCAAATATGTTGACATGTACTTTTCACAATCATTCATGGGGTGGTGGGACTTTCTATAATTCCTACATTTTTTTATGGTAGGGTAGAGTATCATGTTTTTAAACAGCTGGAAACCCCATCAAAGCACTGTTCAAGTTTTCCCTAATTGCCTTGGCCACTATCTTAGAGGTCATGGTCTAGTTTTAAGAAGAATTTCTGATCACCTCAAACCAATACACAAAAACAATATAGATCATAACATAGGATGCAGCATCACACCAGTGATGGTGTAAATTAAAAACATGTGGTCTATGCGTCGGTGGGTATGTGTGTGTGCATGCTCAGGCCACAACGTTTTAAAAAAATATTCAGTTCAGAGTGCATGTGATGTAACTGCGGTATATTAAAATTTATACAGTAAATACCAATGAGAGGATTTAAGTAATGAATTATATCTGAATGTCTGTAATGCTGTTGAATTATTGCCATTGTACACTTATTTTTTATTATTTTTTATGCTTTGTTTTTAAATGGTGTTTTGTTTTATACTTCTCAATGCAAATGATGATCAAAATAAATGGCTTAAATATTTCACTGGGATAATATCGTAATGGTTAAACTTCTCATAAAAAAATATTACCCAGTAGGCCTATAGGAGAGAAAGTGCTCAGTGTGCTTATTGCTGTTGAAACAAAAACATGTAATGTACAGGCTAGAATCGCCTGGTCAGGCCAGAATCGAACCTGGTCCCTAGCGCAGTAACCCAGTGCCCCACTGTTAGGCCCCAGCAGGGCCGTGTTGTGCTCGTTAGGCCACGGCAGGGCCATGTTGTGCAATTTTGCCATAGCTTTGAAGTGTGATGCCACCTAGTACAGTAGATGACTTGTGGTTATTATGTTGTTATTTTTCATCAATTTGCTGGCCATTCATTAAAATAGTACACTCAAACTTGTGGACCGAGAGGAGTAGAGCCCCCACTAAGATTCCAAGGCATGGTGAGAAAATACACCACAACGACTAAAGAATGACAGCCAAGAATTTAGCTGCTGCAGCAGCCTTTGGTTTTAGTCAACTGGCTGTGACACCAATGTGGGAGTTTCACAGGTAACTTTGAGACTAAAGCTAGAGAGCCTATATGTTGACCTTTGATATGGACCCTGAGTAATCCAAACGTGGCAGGGTTGATACCGCTGCATACTAAAATTAAAAAGATAAGGTCGATATTTAATGTCCAGGTGTCACACAATGTTATTCCACTACATTTACTTTCAGACATCAGCAGGTTTCATTCAGTGCAGCACGTTTTGAAAAAGATGGTATTATCTAGAGCAGTGGTTCCCAACCTATGGGTCGGGACCCCCCTTATGGGTCGCCAAAGATCCACAGGGGGTCGCGGAGCCCTCTTGATTTTAAGGGGTTTCGTTTTAAATATATATAGCCCATGTTGAATAAAAGACAAAGCATTTAACTAATAAATGCATAGACGCAACAAATTGTAAGTGCTACATTAAACATTTTTTCAATATTTGACCAAAGACGAATTGAGGAATAAAATAACTAAAATAAGTTATCACAGGAAACGGAGGGCATCTTGTGACTCCGTCTCGTGCGGGCGCTCGCGTGTTTGGGTCACCAAAGCTTAAAATAGTAAAAACATGGGTCCCCTAAGAAAAAGGTTGGGAACCTCTGATCTAGAATATTCACCACAGACCAGATGTAGGCCGATTCACTATTCACACAGCTCACAAAAATGTTAATAACAAATATTTTTTTAATTATACGTTTAGTGTGAAAGAATTATTAGGAATCAGTAGTTCTGTCCCTAGTGTAAAACTGGTAGCAGATGGGACAGTGACTGTAGTTTTAAACCGATGCCTGTCCCTTTAAATTGTTATCAGGTATTCCCCTGCCCTAAGGTCTGCGCAGACGCAGTAAAAAGAGGAAACAAGCAGGCTGACAGATGATGTGGACATGAAACGGGTGTAAACCTTACCCTGCTGCTGCGTTATCAATGTGCAGGTAATGAAGTGCTGTAAATATATAGGAAATGGAGCGATAAAAGAACGTTAAATCGGGGTTGGAAGTTAACGTACGTTCTTGCGGTACCGGATAATAACATTTTTTTCAGCAAAAATGATGACAGAATGTAATCCGAATGAAAACGAAGAGCTAGACAGCCCGGAGGCATCACAAGCACAGACCAACTTTCCTTTGCCCGATGTCTCGTCGGTGTTGTTTGACAGGAGTCGTGTTGAACCTACTCTGGGGTTGACTTTGAATCCAGGAGGAGCAGTTCGGATTTCAGACTCATGCGAAAGTGTTTTAACCGAGCTCGAAGCGGATGGTTCTGGCGAAGAGGCACTTTTGTTACCAAGTCCGGCCGGAAATGTATCACCTCGAGGAGGTAAAGACAAACGCTCGAGACGTCACAGGAACAGCTCGTCTTCGGATAAAGAACATTTGGCTTCACCAGGTAACGTTACTTCCTAGTAGAAAATGTCCTGAATTTACCGCAAACCCGGGGAAAAGCATCGAATAAATAATTGATTCGTTACATTTCCTTTCTGCAGTTGATATTGTGTGTGTGCTTGGGTGCTATTGATGCATGTTTCTCTTTAAGAGGAATCAGAGGTTATTCATGGTGATGTCATTGTCTTACATTGGTAAATTTTGAAATAATTCCCATTTTAGCTATTTGCCCCCATGCTTCAACAATGATAAAAAAAGAGATTTGCATTCACAATCTTGAATTGACGAACAAAGTATGTTTATTCTGCATAGAAAAGAAACCGGTAGCATTCGAAATTGGATAGACTTGCCACCTCGTTAGATAGAGCTTCCTATGGAGAGCTCTGGATAGAACAAAATAGAGCTCGGTCGTTTCCATGGTAACCACACATGGTCTGACTTTATATTATTGGCAGTTTCATATGATTAGACTGATATAGGCTATTGCAAAACAAGCTATGGTGGAAGACCATGCATACTGACCACTATCACTGATACTGACATATTTTATCAAGATTGATAAATGCATAGGCCTACCTCCATGATCAGGAATCTTATATTGCAAGGCTTTCAACAAAGAGCAATTTGTTTTGCCAACAGAACTGAACTTGGCATGGTCATGGCTGAAGGAAATGTTGTCTAGGTAGGAGTCCACTAGATTCATTGTACTACTTTGCTACCTTGAAAAGCATAATGTAGCCTATGATTTTGTTATCCCAGCTGGACCGTCACATAAACAGAACAGTTTCCACACTTACAGACAACACTTTTTGGGAAACATATTCTTTTACCAGTCTCTGTGAACACTGATGCATTGGACAAGGGAGATATTACCTTACAGGAAACATTTTGGGGACACCTTGGACTTGGAAGTCTCAAACCACAGTTGCCAGTAACAACAGTGCATCTTCCAAGAATACCTGTTCCTGTTGTTACACCCTGTGACGATTCCCTTTTCTGAGCCCCCTCAGTAAATCAATCAGCCTTATCTATAGCACGCAAGATCCTGTCATGTGCTCTCTCTTTCCCTTTCTCTCTCTCTGTCAACTGTTTTGTCCGCACACAAAGGTTTGGATGGAATTTCTCTGTTATGCACAAGTTAAGAAAACCTGATTATATGACCACACCTTCCTATTCATAGCACTCTTTACCCAACCCAAGTAGACACTACTGTCTTGTCTCTTGCTTCAGTGCATGTAAAGAATAGCTACACTTTGTGGCTCTTCTTGGTAGAGCAAATAGTGTACCGTGTTGAACTCCACTTCTTGTGTTTAAGCTATTTCTTGTGACAAAAATATGATTTTATCATTTCATAAATGCATTTTTATTTTATTTGTTGTACTTTTTAAAGTACTGATGAGGCTGTTGAAATGTATCTCTAGCAGGTGCAGTATTGCCCTCTAGTGCACATTTGGTTCAGAATGCCAGTGATGTCATATAGACCACCACATCAACAGCACTCCACTTCAGGGGTGGCAGGGGGTGTCATTTGCCCCCCCAGAAATATGATTTGCCACCCCGATTAAGAGTCCTGATTGTGACCAATAGCCAATGCTTGACATCATTTCAGACATAGAACTTTAGGTTGCAGGGTTTCACTTTAAGGGATTCACTGTATCACATAAGTGTGTGTGTCGATTATATAGTGTTTATCATTTTCCCTTAGTGTAGGAGAATGCCCCCCTGAAATACACTTCGCCACCCCTTTGCCACCCCAAGAATAAATGTTTGGAACCGCCCCTGCTCCACTTATCAGTTGGCCTGCACTTTGAAGCCTTGTGGTGTTGTTTGTAACAGCCTCCACGTTTCAGAAAGTCTAGGTGAACGGGCAAACTGGTTCAGTGCTTTGCTGAGGATTGAGGATTAGAAAGGGAGTGTGGCCATGGCCTAAATAAGCCCTCTGATGAATATTTAATGCCCATTGGAGCAGCTCTGTGTTTGCCTAATGGACTTACTGCAGCGTGTGGAGGCCACGGCCAGACTGACCAGTTGAACTGACAGATAAGGAGAGAGGGAGAACTTAAAGTTGACAAGATTATCAAGGCTTTTAATTGTACTTTGTGAATTTTCACCAGCAGCATTAGTGTTCTTCCATGCCACTTTTTGTTATTTGTCACAGTAGTTGATTCTAAAATGTGTAAGAATGCACATGGTGGCTCAACACTAAATACTTATCTTTACACAGACAAATTGAGTGTAAAATAATAAGGGCATTAGCAGAGTGTTTAGTCAATACGTGGCAAGTTGAAAACTCAAAGTCTAGGTGATCGGGTTACATTATGTAATCGTCACAGCAGGTGCATTGAGTTGTCTGGGGGCAGGACCTCACTGAAGCCCCATTTTGTGATTTGTAACATGACAAGAGGAGTGATCAAAAGCTAAAAGTGACAGTAAAATATATTGTTGTAAAATTAAATAAGCTTACCGATAGGAAACCTATTATACTTCACATAAATACTGACATAGTATACAGTGCCTTCAAAAAGTCTACACACCCCTCCTCAAATGTCAGGTTTTTGTGATGTAAAAAAAATGACAGAAAGACAAATAAATTCACAGCTTTTTCCACCTTCAATCTAAACTATTAACCTGTACAATGCAATTGAGAAACAAGCATGAAGCTTTAAAGGGAAACAATAGAAAATAAAAAACCTCAGTTAACATGGTTGCATAAATATACACACCCTTAAATTAATACTTAGTTGCAGTACCTTTGGGCTTGTCTGGGCTATTCCAAAACCTCAATCTTATTCTAGTGAAGCCATGCTTTTGTAGACTTAGGCGTGTGCTTGGAGAAATTGTCGTTCTGAAAGATTAGCTCCTCTGCATCTTCACCTTTCTACCAGGGGGGCGAAGGTTTTGTGCCACTACCACGGCCCCTGTGAAAATTTTCATAATTCCCTCCTCCCTAATGAAAGCCCCAGTTACAGCTGAAGAAAAACAGCACAAAAGAACAATGCTGCCACCACCATACTTCATGTTAGGTATGGTGTTATTGCGGTGATGTTTTGCGCCAAACATACCCTTTTGAATTATGACCAAAAAGTTCAATCTTGGTGAGGTAAATTTCTCAAAAAATACTTCTGTAATCTCCCAAATGCATGTGGGAAGATATGTTATGGTCAGGTGAAACTGAGGTTGAACATTTTGGACATAATTCCAAAAGGTATTTTTGGCACAAAACATCACCGCAATAGCACCATACCTAACGTGAAGTATGGTGGTGGCAGCATTGTTCTTTTGTGCTGTTTTTCTTCAGCTGTAACTGGGGCCTTCATTAGGGAGGAGGGAATTATGAACATTTCCACAGGGGCCGTGGTAGTGGCACAAAATCTTCGGCCCCCTGGTAGAAAGGTGAAGATGCAGAGGAACTAATCTTTCAGAATGACAATTTCTCTAAGCACACGCCTAAATCTACTAAAGAATGGCTTCACTAGAATAATATTGAGGTTTTGGAATAGCCCAGACAAGCCAAAGGTGCTGCAACTAAGTATTAATTTAAGGGTGTGTATATTTATGCAACCATGTTAATTGAAGTTTTGTATTTTCTATTGTTTCCATTTAAAGCTTTATGCTTGTTTCTCAATTGCATCGTACAGGTTAATAGTTTAGATTGAAGGTGGAAAAAGCTGTGAATTTATTCGTCTTTCTGTCATTTTTTTACATCACAAAAACCTGACATTTGAAGAGGGGTGTGTAGACTTTTTGAAGGCACTGTACATGACAAGTTGAAGAAACTTCTGATATGACGCACCAACACAGAAACTTTGAATGGTGGATTATATTGTATTGACCATCAGCTCCAATGTTCTGAGAGGCATGCTGAGACATTTGGTGTTAAACTGTTTCGATGAAAGTAATATACTGTTTGCATCTGAAAGCCGTATGCCATAGACTCTGGAATTCCTGTAGCCTTAACTTTACCATTATTAGGATATTTGGGGTATCGGTCTGGACTGGAGCAGGTGAACTGGGTGTTTACAGTTTTTCTCCATTGGTTTGGCTCATTTCTCGAAACAGTGATGACATTCTCAAAACAACATGGACAAATCCCCAAACCAACTTTAACATTTTCCATAACAGAATGGCATTTCTCATTGCTTTCATCAAATCTCAAATGCTTTGCACATGTCTCAAATGTTAAGTACATCTTTGCAAATGGCTATGTACAAGTACCCTACATTTAACACATTAAGCATACATTTAGCACATTTTCCAAATAAATTGATCTTGCTTTAGACATTTCTCAGCCTAATGGTTGCCCTCTCCCAAACATGTCAGCATGATTTCATTGTGTAAGTCGTCATATGCAAAATAGTCTACACAATTGTCAAAGCAGTCAAGGACATAATATTTTAAGAATTTCATGAAACAGTAAATTCATGACGGTAATTGACAGGTCAGGTGATAATGCAATTTCAGTAGTTTGTAGAAAATAATTTTAGAACCGTGTATACTACAGTTTTCTCTGTCATTTGGCTGATTTCTTGACATTTCTTCAAACAACATTTTGTTAAAATTGTTGGGGATTTTTTTATTTGTCCATGTTATTTTGAGAATTGTATCTGTGTTTTGAGAAATGAACCAAACCAATGAGAAACTTCTAATATATGGGCATTACTTTATGTAAGCTTATAATGTACAGTCAAGAAAGTTACTGTTCAATGTCCTTGGTAGAATTAGTACATTTTCTGTGTTGTCAAACTTCAATGGTTTCACTCACTTTTTCATTTTATACATAGTCCAAATCTGTTGGCTGGACGTAGTCCCATAGTGACAAAACATCTAATCCTTTTGACTTGCAATGCTTACACAATGGGCTTGCAGGGACAATGTATTTTGGGGGTACTGATGATTTCTTTTAGGAAGAAATTTAGTGTTGACACATGGGTAAACTGTTTTTGGAGCGATATGAGCATGTGATGAGGATCCAGTTTATTTTGACAGAAGGGCTAAATGAATGCAAATGAGCCAAAGCAATTGAGAAGGATCTATGCCATTTTTATGGTACTGACTATTTATGTGGGAGAGGGTTTAGTATTGAAGCAAGACTGAGCTGTTTTGGGAGACTGTATGTCATTTTGCGAGTTATCTGAGCTGTCGTGCAGAAGTGTAAGAATGTTTGATCCAATAGTAATAGGAATCTCAGTTTTAAGAAAAATGAGCCAAACCAATCGAGAAAAAAACTGTAAGACACAGGCTAACTGATAGAAAGGCTGGTAAATAGGTTGAAAAATACTGTGCCTTTATGAGAGAACATGAGCTATTTTTTCATGCAAAATGGGGCAACAAAAATAGTATGCAAACACATTGGATACAGTGCCAAGTGAAAATAGGCTGTGTGTGGAACCATCCTCTTGAACTTTCACACTGCTGTAATAAGGTGTCTCTTGTCAGCAGTAGGCCTAGTCAGTGGTGATTCAAACATAGTGTGTTATCTGTCTCATCTGCCTCATTCTCGCTTCAATCTTTTGTCGCCATACCCCTGTAAATTCTGGCCACCCCTTTTTCTGGTGCAGCCTAATAATTCAGCCTGCGTCTTCTCTTCTCCACTCGGGGACTTTCCTTGGGCCATGTCCGGTGTGTTTTTAATTGGAGCCGTGTGGAGCGTACTCCTGGTCAGCTGACCGAGGGATAAAAACGACATATAGCTGTTACTGTTCAATTCTGCTGCCTGATCTGGGCCTAATGTTTACCCACTGCTTTTTTTGGTCACATGATGAGGGATGTATGTGGTGCTGCTTTCAAAGGCTTTTCACATCATACAGACTACTTGGAAGAATTAGTTTAATTAAATTTAAAGCTGTGTCTACACAATACAGGCTACATCCTCATTACATATTGACCTCTGTGGCAACTGTCAAGTGATTAACCGTTTCTGTACTCTCTTTCTCCCTCTCTCTGCTGACAGGAAGCAGCAGTGGGGACTTCAACCACTTCCCAGAGGATCCTGTCTTTGCTGAGATTGTCCAGCGGGCAGAGCAAGCCATTGAGAATGGTGTATTTCCAGAGCGTATCTCCCAGGGTTCCAGTGGGAGCTACTTTGTTAAAGATCCCAAAGGGGTGAGCATTTTGTTTTGACAAAGTTGTTTAAAAAATCATATTAAAAAAATGGGGTGTACACGTTTGTTTGTGCTTGAAAGATAGTTTGGCTATTGGGACAGCTGCGTTCTTTCTCAGAGAGGTTTTTTTTTTGTCTGTAATCTTCCAAGCCCTGAGAGCAGGTTGTTTTGTTTCTCTTCTGTGTGATTTTGTATGTATCTCGTCAGCCCGTAGGCCCCCAACAGCTTCCTGTAGTAAAGAAAACCTGACAAGTGCCAAGAATACTGTGTGAGAGCGGTAACAGGAAGAGTTTGAGAGAAACTGAAGGAAGCGAGGCATGTCAAACCACAGATCCAGCTCATGTGTGCTCTTGCAAATCTTTTAGGATAGGGTCGCTTGAGCCCACTTTAGACCTAAGAAGCAAGCACCAGTGTGGCAGATGCCAAAAGAGAAGGTCTTAAAGAGAATGATGTTTTTCAGAGGAGAGTGTCTGGAGCTGATGTTGAACATAATAGCCTTCCCGTGCTTCCAGTTATGCTTGGTGTAACAGCTGTGTGATACCCCGTTAACCCAGCTTCAGACCATCCTGCACATTAATACCCATTGCCTTCATATTTCCATAGTAACTTTATATGGGGACCATTCAGCTTTTTTGCTGAAAAGTAAATTGTCATCAATATTCAGCTAATTCATGACTAACCAGAAAATAACATTGTAAAAAAATGTGAAACTCGTCCAATATCTGCAACACTGGATTATTTAATGCACTTCTTGTTCCTCTGTAGAAAATTATTGGCGTTTTCAAACCAAAGTCGGAAGAGCCTTATGGACATCTGAACCCCAAATGGACCAAATACTTTCACAAAGTGTGCTGCCCCTGCTGCTTTGGCCGCGGCTGCCTCATCCCCAATCAGGGCTACCTCTCGGAGGCCGCTGCATCTCTCGTTGACCAAAAACTCGGGCTGGAGGTGGTTCCCAAAACTAAGGTAAAGGTTGGCTTAAGAATCATTTGGTGTTGAGGCACTCCTAACTTAATTTTGCGTTTGTGAGGTCATTGCTTTGTATGACTGTCGTCTGAAAGAAAGCAAGAGAGGGAGAGAGAGACTGCAACAGGGAGTGTCTAACAGTTATATCAGATAATGAGAACATTTATTAGCATGTTCAAAGTCTTTGTTTTAAATGCTTTATAATCAAGATTGAAATCCTAGCAGAGAATTAACTTAAAGTATTTTCCTTGCCTGTAAATGTTCTTGCCTTGGAATGTTTTTTTTTTCAATTCTGTCTTTCGTGTTTCATTCAGGTTGTTAATCTGGTCAGTGAGACGTTTCATTATAATGCCATCGACCGGGCCAAATCGAGAGGCAAGAAGTATGCACTTGAGAAGGTTCCCAAAGTAGGTCGGCGATTTCACCGCATCGGGCTACCTCCAAAGGTAACATTTGCATATTTCAAGACGCCCTGCAAGATTCACATCATGCATTTTAAATATGTATCTATATAAGTGAGGACAGTGCCACATTTTGTCATCATCCTTTTTCAGTGCCCTTTGATATTTGACCAAACATCATGACACCATTGATAAACATGCATTTACTCTGTGGGATGTTATCCCTCTTTATGCCCCAAAGAACAGTATGTGGTGCTGATTTGGATTTGTCCCACGTTGTGTCTGTGTGTGTATGTGCAGTTGGAGGGGGTTAAATATTCTGGTGTTTCAATAGTGGGTCGAAGCTGGCTCTCACTTTAACTGTGTTGAAAATAGAGTGGATCCCCCTTTGGTGTCACTTCATCACATGAGGAAGTGAAGCCAGTCTGTTGAAGCTGATGTCTGCTGATGTCCGGTGTGTATGTGTGCTGCTTCTGCAGGTAGGCTCCTTCCAGCTCTTTGTGGAGGGCTACCATGAAGCTGACTACTGGCTGAGGAAATTCGAAGCAGACCCCCTCCCTGAAAACATGAGGAAGCAACTTCAATCCCAGTTTGAAAGGCTGGTGGTGTTGGATTACGTCATTCGAAATACAGGTTTGTTTTTACACAAGGTTTAAAAAAAATGTTTAAATGTTTTTATTCCATTTTTTTCTTCTGTTCATTCATCAGGTCGTTGTGTTGTTGCATTCAGTTTATGAAGTGAACTAAAGTCAATGCACAATGTCAGTGCTCGTCTCCCTCTGCCCACAAAATCAAATTAGGGTAGCCGTAAGCGTTGTCTACGCAGAACAGAACATCTTTGTTTTCTCTGCCCGCTATAGATAGAGGCAACGATAACTGGCTGATCAAGTATGAGAAGCCTGGAGATGAAGCCTCTGAAAAGGTGAGTTTTGGGGCGTGCAGTGATTTGGGGATTTTTGGGTGGCGATCACATACCATGAGTTCCAAGTTAAATGTAAAAAAAAAATGTTATGGTAACATCACATTTCTCAACAAAAAAAAACATGGTTTAAAATGTCCACATTTTCTTTCATTTTGTCAAGGACTCGGAATGGACTTCAGTGAAAGACTCAGCCATCAAGATAGCCGCGATAGACAATGGACTGGCCTTTCCTTTCAAACACCCAGATGAGTGGAGAGCTTGTAAGTGTTCAGGGCTGAGAGTATATTAGCACCCCTAATATAACATACCATTGTGTAGCCTAGCTGACAGCCGTATGAGACTTTCACAGGTCACTGTTACATTTGTTTGGAAATATACTGTAGCTAAACAGTATGGCGTTCAGCAGCCCTACACCTACTAATGTGTCAGTGTGGTGTGTGTACGTATGAATGAACTTGCACTTTGTCAGCCCCTATTTAGTGTTGTGCTGTTGTGCACAGCTTGTGACTTGTCATAGGATATGCACAAGCAAAAAGAGAGTGGGAACACTTACCATTGATGATGAAGTATAATGGTGTCTTTATCTGCTGAAACGAACCTGTTTTGTGTTCTCCTCTCTCTCTCTCTCTCTCTCTCTCTCTCTCTCTCTCTCTCTCTCTCTCTCTCTCTCTCTCTCTCTCTCTCTCTCTCTGTAATTAGACCCCTTCCACTGGGCATGGCTGCCGCAGGCTAAAGTGCCCTTTTCACAGGAGACCAGAGACCTGGTGCTTCCACGCATCTCAGACATGAACTTTGTACAGGATCTCTGTGAGGACCTGTATGAAATGTTCAAGGTAATACAAGTTGTCCAATGTGTCTCCACTTGCCTTCCTTCAAATATCCGTGCTTTCCTTTTTGACTCCGTTTCATGAATTCAGCTCATGGTCACATTTGTTGTCTTGTCATTTCAGACGGATAAAGGCTTTGACAAGACCATGTTCGAAAAACAGATGTCCGTCATGAGAGGACAGGTCAGTGTGTGTTTATGGTTAATGTCTGTATCAGGATGCTTAGTTTGTACTGGTGAAAAGCATTTTCAGTCTCCTGTGCTAACGCCTTTGACCACCACTAGGGTTGTGGGTGTGCTCTCAATGTCACGCTAACAAGCCTGGCTCTTTAATGTAGCAGTAAGCCCCATGGTTTGGTACCCCAGTGCACCAGGGATTTAGTCCCAGCAAGGCAACCCTACTCCCCTTCACTACATGCTCTGTTACGTAGATTTTTCACTATAAAGTACACCATGACTTTGACAACATACTGTGTGTGAGTCATTCACACCCATCTTTACCATTCTCACTTCCTCTTCTCTCCCCTTTTCTTGACCCCCATCCTCCAGATCCTGAATCTAACCCAGGCCTTGAAGGACGGCAAAACCCCCATTCAGCTGGTACAGATGCCCCGTGTGGTGGTGGAGCGCAGCCGTGGAGGTAGCCAGGGGCGCGTGGTACAGCTGGGTAATGCCTTCACTCAAACCTTCCACTGCAAGAGACCGTTTTTCTCCTCCTGGTAGAAATAGTGTTCATGCTGGATGGACGAAAGAAGGCTGGGAGCATTCCTGAGGGGATATAACGTGCAAGAACTGTTGAACACCTCTTTTTATAGGTATGCGGCGCGCTGTGTTGTTAATATTGTTGCCGAAGCAATCATCGGTGTGTTGCCTAGGTTTGCATATGGGGATGTTAATGTGATTACTTTAGCGGGTACTTTCAGAATGGGTCTCTCATAAGTATGGTGATGGCTGTGCTTTGCTGCAGCAAAAAGTGTTCAAAGGATGCACTTTCCTGAAACGACACTCAAGCTGCTTTCAGACTTAAACTCCTAAAGAATACTTTGGTCAAAGTTTACTGTTCACATATTTGCTGTTTCACATTTAAACCCGTTAGCAAACTTCTCCTCTCACACCTCCGGAGACCCTCAGGACTTCGGGTCATGTCTGAAAGCAGCTTCAGAGAATGTGTGCTGAAGTATTTGATATGATTGCCCATGGACATGTTTTGTGGATGGGTTTAAGAGAAAACGACCATTTTTGTGTGAATGTCTATACTTTTTTTGAGATATCTGGATTCCTCTTTTTTGTCTGAGCCTCTTCCAGATTTCTTACTCGGCATAGTACTGTCAGTGCTTAGCAGTGGCCATTTTGAAAGAGGCAAAGGGAATTGTTTTTTTGTTTGTTTGTTTTTTTTTCCTTTATTTTCTCTGCCTTGGAAGAGGTGAAAGGAAAGCAAGATGGGTCAAATGTTGACCTTTCTCATTACAACTGCCAAATTAATTCATAACAAGGAAGAAGAATAGCTGTAATGGCAAACAAAAACTTGAAGTTTAAAAAGAGAGATGTGTATGAATGTAATTGCAAGTTTACACTTTTGACTTAAGGCCTACAAACATTTCAGTACAAGGACAAGCTGCAGATTACGGGGTGTTTTTCATACCTTGAATGTATTTGTCAAGAGACACATTTAAGTATAGTTAACAGTAAAACTAGCATAGGAGTGCGTGTGCCTCCTACTTTTAAGACAACAGCTAATCCTAAAATCAGCGGCAAATTATTCCAGTGGTCGAGCATTTCTTAAGAACATATGTATGCATCTTGGACTTTTTATTCTTATTCAATGATTGTAAAATAAAATTGTATATCATGTCTTGAATCAAATAAAATTGCTGGTTTGAATGAAAACATATGTATATGTTTATTTAAATACATTGAAAGTACATTACGTTTAGATTTTTTTGTTAGTGCATTAGGGCTGCAACGATTAGTCGACTAATCGTGACTAATCGACTATAAAAATTTGTCGATAAGAATTTGCATTGTCGACTAATCGTTTCATTTAATTCAATGCTTTTTTACTTACTTTACTAATGCTTTATTACTTAATTGAAATCTAAAATTGCCCAGCACGTATGAATTGGACGTTGTATCTTGGAGTAAATAAGATACTATAATGATTTAAATCTCATTGTGAGCAGTAAGATTTTTTTCACTTCCCTGCGCTAGAGGCAAGGAAGGTTTGTCAGAGGTTGGAGCCAGTCTTTTTTGTTTCGCGACTAATCGTGACTAGATCTATCAATTAGTCGACTATTGAAATAATCGTTAGTTGCAGCCCTTTAGTGCATATGATGATCATGTAAATGCAGACTGTAGAGTTAACGATGTTCAACCACTTTGTCCTCCACTTTGCTCCACCTAGGGCCAAGTGCCTTTTGAGTGATGGTGCGGCCCCTGATCACGGCCTGTGTCATTGCCAACTCACAACTGTCAAGTGTGCGACATGCAGCAGAAAGGTTTTCTGGCCGTTTCGGAAATGCTCACCCTTAAGCTTCTGGGCCACTGCTCCATTTGCCATAGTGTTAATGATTAACCTGAAATTCTAACAGTGGCCGGCAGTCCAAGATAAGTTATTTATGGCATGGCGGCAGCAGCAAACTGGTGCACACTGTTCCACAGCATGGCACTCTACAGCAAGCCCCAAGGCACAAAACCTGCAACACATAGGCCTTTATTTGATGCCTTTATAACAGATGCCCTTGGGATGCGGTAGCAATGCACTCGAAATTCAAAAAGACCAAAAAATGTTTTTTTTTCTGACAACTCATATCTTGGTTAAAATCTGAACTCTAGTTACTGATGTGGAAATGATTAACCAAAATTAGCCTAGTTTTCTTTTCTTGCCAGATATGTATATGTATTTATAAATACATACAGTTGAGGACGATATTATTAGCCCCCCTCCTGAAATTAGACATTTCTCTTGATTTCTCAGTAAGAATGACCATTATTAACCGTTTCTGTTATTCTGGAAATAAATACACTGATGGAGATAATGTTCAATGAGTTGAATTTGGATTTTTCTATTGTTACGATGAGTTTAAACAAAAAAGGGCAAAAATGCCGAGGACAAAATTATTAGCCCCTTGATCATTAATAGTCAATATGGTGCCATTTATGAACCAAAACTGACAACAGGCTCTGATAAGTTGCTACCTAGGTTGGCACATGCCCCACTAGGGATTTTGGCCCATTTCTTCACTGCAAAGTGTTCTAGCTGGTCCAAATCGCATGGATGCTGAGCATAGACATTAACCACATACTCTCAGTGGGATTGAGGACTGGACTATGAGCAGGTGATTCCAATATCATGGTTTTAGTGTCCTTGAAGAACCTCTGAACTAATCTAAATGTATGCTTTGGGTTACAATGTTGTTGGAAGACCCAGCAATCCAGATTCAGACCCAGACTCCCTGTGTCTGAGGCTGAATAACAGACTAAACTTGAAGCCCCACCACTATGTGTAACTGTGGAAACTGCTTAGCCTCATTAGACCAAAGAAGCATTGGACACCTGCCCAGATGATTGTTATTGACCTGGCCTCACCTGGAGGTCCCCCCCCCCCCCCCCCAAGAAAGACAGTTGTTAGGGCTTGTCATCATATTGGGCTTTGGGGCCATCATCACAGAAGAACCCCTTTACTAAAGGCAATGCATATCAGAGTGGTATTGAGCTTTGCCTGTGAACATTTGAAAGTCAAAAATGAGTTTTGAACGTCTCCGCTTTCATCTGATGATATTCAATTGCACATGCTTTGATGCATGGATTTTGCTTCTGTCAGGTGAAGAAAGGGATAGGCCTTGAATCGTTATAAGATGGTTTCCACAATTAACCATGGTGGTGGATGCATCATTCTGTGGCAGCCTCAGCCACAGGAAACCTTGTTTGGGTGTACGGCACCATAAAAACTGAAAATTATGATAGAATGTGGAAAGTGACCTTGCGAAAATATACATACAAAAATAACATGCATTTATTAATAATGATCCTTGTCAATGATCAATGAAGAGATACAGTCCCAGGAAAAAGTTTGTACACCCTTTGAAATGTCTTACATTTCTGTCAAAATTGATCATAAAACATGGTCTGATCTTCCCGGAAATCACAAGAAGGAACAACCAGAGTCTGATATAACTAATTCAACCCAAACATTTACAAGTTTTCATATTTTCATTGGCCATAAGATGTAAACATTCACAGGACAGCAAGGCATAAGTAAGTACACCCTTGCATTCAATAGGTTTTAACCCTAAGTTAGTCGCAATAACCTCAACCAGATGTGTCCTGTAGTTGCAGATTAGATTAACAAAACAATCTGGATGTATCTGGTCTCTCTCTTCTTTAGAAAACTGTCTCTCGTCAGCAATGTTTGTGGGATGGCTGGAGTGCATAGCTTTCTTGACTTCATGCCATATAATCTCAATTGTTTTTTGTCAGGGCTTTGACAGGGCTATTTCAGAGTGTGTATTTCATTAATATGAAGCCATTCTAAAGTCGATTTGCTTCTAAAGTATGGGTTGTTGTCACATTTCAGGACTCATACTCTTGTGTGCTTCAACTGTGTGACAGACTTCCTCACGTTTTTTCTGTAAAATATCACAATAAACTTGGGTTCATTGTTCCACTGATAATAGCAAACTGTCAAGGGCCTGAGGCAGCAAGGTAGCCGCATATAATAATGCTCCCGCCACCATACTCAGAAGAGGAGATGTAACCAAGAATAGCTAAAAATGGGATTCATTCTGCCAATCTAAAATTAATGGGGTTTCTGTCCAAAAAAATATTGCTGCACCTTTGAGGTTTGCGAAAAAGCATTTATATGCTTCACAGAATTACTCCTTAATACTCTGTAGACAAAAGTTGAAACCAACGTTGAATTGTTCAGGGGAACACACAATGTCATGTTTGGAGGAGAACTGGAAAACCACACCTTCACCAAAACATCATCTCCACCTTTGAGTATGGTGGCGGGAGCATCATTATATGCGGCTACCTTGCTGCCTCAGGCCCTTTTCAGTTTGCTATTATCAGTGGAACAATTAACTCAGAAGTTTATCGAGATATTTTATAGAAACAAGGCCGACAGGCGGACAACAGATGCGTCCCTCTATGCCAGTTCCAACTATGCCATTTTCCCCCCCAAACGCCCCCCTGGCCTCCTCCTAGCCTGTCAACGCCCCCCGAGGATGTACTTTTTGTTTATTGGTCATCATGGACACTCCAAATATTGTGGCAGGCAGCAAGGCAGCAAAATGGCGAGACATGGCTTTATTTTTTGCAGTTTAGGGTATAATAAGCTTATCATCATTCTTGGATTTGGAAAAGAACCATAGGCTATGATTTGAAATTTCACATAGCCTAGATGAAGTAGGCCTAGGCTACATTACAAATTACCAGACATTTATTAGGCCTAACAACCTTTAGTATCACGCCATTTCAGCATTATGTGCATGTGGCAAAGAATCTAAACATCGACAAATAATAAATAAATAAAACCGTTTGGGTGAATCATGCGCTGACCCTTTAGGTGAATTATGGACTTTTTTTCAATACCAGCTTCACCGTCAAGGCACAAAGCAGTGAACTTCCGTGCCAGAGTTTATCACACGACTGCAAAGCAATTACGAAAGACGCGTTCTCTCCTGTACTCTCTCTGAGCGCAACGAAAAGCACCATTGCCCTTCCAAATGGCAGTTGGTTTGATTTTTTAAACTCACTGCAGCATTATTTTTTAAAAACACGCATTTTGTGCATTAATAACGTGAAACTCAATTAACCCAGAATGCTGCACGTGAGCTCTCTACCCTGATTCTGGAAAACAAACATGGCGGCAACTCGCTTTACTACCTTAATAATGTGTTAATCCGACGCTAGATTTCTTAACTGATGAAAATCGAAGGCAGAAATCAACATTGTAGTGTCTAAATATGAGGTCGATTGGTCTATTTGTGGCGTACATCACGATCGGCTGAGTTGTTGGCCTCACGTTTGTCAGTTAGCCTGTGGCTAGGCTACTTTTCGCCAACGTTAGCATCCGGTTTAGTATAGAAAGGCTATGCTTGCACGCATTCGCTCCGTAGTCTGCCGCCTTGTGGCCACAGGAAGGAACAATTTAAAGAAAGCGTTTCAGACAGACAACAATTGAATGAAAGCGTTTCAGACGGACAACAATTGAATGAAAGCGTTTCAGACGGACGGAAATGTAATGAAAGCGTTTCAGACGGACGGACGGACAGACAGACCCTGTTATAGAGATGCTGGACGCATCTAAAAAAGTGGGTAGTCTATCACACTGTTGAAGCACACAAGAGGATGGGTGCTGAAATGTGACAACAATCCATACATTAGAAGCAAATCGACTTTTGAATGGCTTCATAATAATGAAATACACATTCTGGAATAGCCCAGTCAAAGCCCTGACAAAAAACAATTGAGATTATATGGCATGAAGTCAAGAAAGCTATGTACTCCAGACATCCCACAAACCTTGCTGACGAGAGGCAGTTTTCTAAAGAAGAGAGAGACCAGATACATCCAGATTGTTTTGTTAATCTAATCTGCAACTACAGGAAACATCTGGTTGAGGTTATTGCGACTAACTTAGGGTTAAAACCTATTGAATTCAAGGGTGTACTTACTTATGCCTTGCTATCCTGTGAATGTTTACATCTTATGGCCAATGAAAATATGAAAATTTGTAAATGTTTGGGTTGAATTAGTTAAAGCAGACTCTGGTTGTTCCTTCTTGTGATTTCCGGGAAGATCAGACCATGTTTTATGACCAATTTTGACAGAAAGGTAAGAAATTTCAAAGGGTGTACAAACTTTTTCCTGGGACTGTATGTCTAATTTCAGGAGGGGGGCTAATAATATCGTCCTCAACTGTATATACATATCTGGCAAGAAAAGAAAACTAGGCTAATTCTGTAAGACAACAAAAGTACAGTTTGTGATGTACACAGTTATCCTGGCTTATATTGCAACTGCACTCACATAGGAGCTTCATCATCAAATATTATGTGTGTCATTATGGGTAAGTATGCAGGCCCAGACTAATACAGTGTTATGATGGCATCCAATGTTGCATTTTGGTAGACGCAGCTTTGCTTAGTTATAGTTTACAGACCTCTCCGAGGTAGGATCAACACATCTTTGAAATGTCTCTGTACTATGGGACACAGTGAGATCCAATCACATTATAGCCACGTATCCCCTTTACAATACACAGCATGGCGGATTTTTTGTTGCCACCAATGAAAGGGTCACACAAGCTGATATGTTGTTGTACCACCTTTTTAGTTTTGATTATGATACACATTTGGTGTTGTATTGTTTCAATTTAAATTCAAACTTCTACAATGTCTGAATTTATTCTCTTCCAGTGTCGCATTAAGTTTTCAGCCAGATCTTGTATTGATGGTGGTAGGGTCTGGGTTCTGTGTATAAAGCCTTTTCCTGCATATCCCAAAGATTCTCCCTGAGGTTTTGGTCTGGAGTCTGTGGTGGCCAATCCATGTGTATGCCTCCTGAAATGCTCATGCTCCCTGAACCATGCTTTCGAACTTTGCTGTAGAGCAAACACAAGCATGCAGGTGTTCAGTGAGGTGACGCTTACAAGTGGTTTGGCCAGAGAGCGTTGAAAGGCACTTCTTCTTTTGCCTCTTGGGCTGTCACGGTCCTGGAAAAATGGGTCTTTGAAAACACTGTCCGTCAAGCCTCTGTTCAGTAGTCTGCTTAGTTCACATTTGGCCCTGAGGTTTCCATGCCTTAGCAGAGTTGCTTTATCTGACATACAATGATCAGGCTTGGGTTATATATTTTTCTGGAAATAAGAAAGTGTCACTCACTCATTTTGAATGTCAATACAGTCAGCACAACACACATTACATGAGAATAGCTTATGGATGGATGGATGAATGAATGGGCGAATATTTGACATTGGCTATAGCTAGGCTACATTTTGGATTACTTGATCAACCTGACAGAATTTACCCACCACTAGATGGAGCATCAGAACAATTTTCTATCAAGGCCACAACAGAGAGGGACACACACACACAGGATTAACGTTCATTAAGGCAAAATAAAATGTTATAAACATTGATGCATCTTGATCTATCCAGATTTAGGCTACTGAGTCATCAAAGAATAGCATTTATCTAGGACTATATTTAATTGAATTATTTAATCTATTAATGTTGACCTTCTCAAGGAGGATCTGGCATACTGGCGGAGCATTAAAATGGATTTGAAGTTGTCCTGTTGTTCTAAATTCATCAAGTAAGTGGACAACACGGAGGTCCATGTGATGTGTTACTACATTTAAACATTTCTGAGACAGGATGACCACTGTAGATTGAATCACTTCCCACTTACTACGACGGTGTGTAAATCCTTTTCCGCCCTGGGGGAGTCTTGGCAGCATCTGCATGCTTTGGAACAAGTATCCTATTCCCTCAGCCATATGCAATGTTGCCTATTAGTTGTAGCCCAATATGTATACTTTATAAACATAATTTATATCGAGAAAAAATGGCTTGCTGTCAACGCGTTAGTGCGCGCGCTGCGCTGGAAATTACGCACGGGACCACATATCGATGGCCCGGGTATCCATACAAATATGCCGGAGTAAAAACTCGTCCACTGGAGATTCACGCCTACGCTCTGTACACTTCGAGGCTGTCTGATGGAAACTGCCGTGATGTCGGCACATTAGAACGGTGACTAATATAGCAGCAGGCCTACAACTTCATCGCGGTTAGTGTTGACATGGCATGTCTGGAGTTACCATAGACCATCTGAGCAGGAACGCACCCAGCAGCACAGATTTATTTCTGTTAAACGCACACTTTCTGCACAACTGTCTTCGGCTGCTTTCTGCAATAATCTGGGATTTGGCATATTATTATCAACGATTTTAGACCGGATCTTAAACTTGTGGGTACAGCGCAGCCCACTGGAAACTTTATAAACTTTGGATTTTCAAGAGCTGTCCAATTACCCAGTTATCTCTCGGCACTGATTGTTGTAGGATGCGGGTGCTCCTCTTTGCCTCTGCTGTGATTTTGGTGTGTGCCTTGGCCAATGCCGCACCGAGAGCAAAGTGTGCGTCTCGATGCGACCTAAACAAGTGTCCTGTTCCAAACTGTCCTAATGGCTATGTCCCCGATCGTTGCAACTGTTGCTTGATGTGCACCTTACGTGAAGGCGAGGTATGCGGGCGCAAAGATGACTTGCGCTGTGGTGAGGGCCTGGAATGTAAGTACCCTGCCGGCAAGCGTCTCTCCAAGGGAGTATGTCGTTGCAAAACTGGGCATAAGGTATGTGGCAGCGATGGGAAAACCTATGGAAATGGCTGTAAATTGAATGCGGCCAACCAGAAAGCAATACAGCGCAGAATGAAGGCAATTACCTTGTTGCACAAGGGACCCTGTAAACCAACAAACAAAGGTAAGTGATCTATTTTTGCAAGAAAATGTGTTTATGCCTACATTGGACACGGTGGTGAGGAAGTGACCGAGATGGGGTGATGGAGATGGGTGCACAGTAAATTCTGCAGTGCTCATTTAACACTTAGAGAGTTTATTTGACATCATTTGGACTCAAATGAACTCTCTAAGTGTTGAAGTAACACCGCAATATTTACTGTGTGGGAAATTACTCTGGCTAGATTCGTACCTGGGTCCCCAGAGCAGTGAGCTGATTTGCCAATGAGAGTATTGGTGTCCTGCGCCACAGCACCCCTCCTAGTAAAAAATCAGTTTGCCACATCTAATAATATTATATGAATAGGCCCATAATATTATATAAATCATACAATCAATTTGTATGATGATACTTCAGTTAACATTTAATGTACAAATAAGTTTCACCAAAAACACTCCAACTGCGGAAGCACTTGTTAGAATGGCAGTTTGCTTATATTTAAGATCTTGAAACACTTAATCAGTCATGGAGTATTTTGCAGATATTGCACAGTGCACTGTGTAGTGTTAATTCAACACATTAAACCCTTAGTGCAGAGCCTATGTTATAACCTTATGGTCACCAAAATTGTAATGGCTATGTCTTAATCTGTTACTAAAGGCTCTCAGTAATGTCATAGCAATGTTGTTATGATGTAGTAAATAGTGAATAGGCCCGCCGACAGCCCCATCTGCACTAAGAGGCTATATAGGAACCACACTACATGTTAAATTGATTTCTGGCTGAGTGTTAAATTGACTGCAATTTATTGTCAATATCTTGGCAAGCTTGGGTCCTACATGTGCATGATCAGACCCTACATGGGAACAGACAATCCCACCATGTAACTAGAAGTATGAAGTTAGTCAACAAGTCAATAAAACCAGAGGACATGACCAGGGTCTTCATTTACCCAGGAAAGCTTGTTTGTATGTCAGCTCAAAATGAAGTTAGAGTGCTTTGGGTCACTAATCAAAGTATCCAGATTTTCCCACTTTATTTCTTTGGATGCAATTGCTGTGGAATGTCAACCCTTTCACAACAACAGGCAAAGACCATGGGCCCATAGCATTATTGTAATTGTGTTGGCATGACAAATTGGACGTCAGCTGAAACATTTTAGTGCCTCTGACCATTGACACCAACATGTGTTTGTAGTTCTATTGTGTCAAAATTAGGTCTTACGTCCTAGTAGCCTATAGATATTAGGCCTTCTACATACGTAGTAGAGTATAGATATGCATAAAATCGGAATAACACAAATGTTATGTAAAAGCAAATATGTGTAACTGGTTGTCGTATATTAACACTGCCAGAGACCTGGCAACTACAGGTCTCGACTTTGCTACTAACATTTGTATTTTTTTCTGCTAGTGCAGGTCCTGCACACCCCAACAGTCCAAGATACAAGTTCAATTTCATTGCAGACGTGGTTGAAAAGATTGCACCAGCTGTTGTCCACGTAGAGCTTTTCTTGAGGTAATGCTAATCATTTATCTTGGAACCTATGGAGTCAATTGAATGGATGTTTTTTCACCCCCAATGTACATCTAGGCCTACTACAAAAATATGTAAAAAGGCAGAGGTATGAAATGTTCCTGTCAGAATTAGAAATCCTGCATAGCCCTTTTCCAACCTGTGGTCCTTAAGGCAAGTTATTATTGCAGAGTAGAGATTTAATCATTTGGCCTGCTAGAGTTGGCTGTTTGAGTAAGCTGAGGCATGTGTTAATAACAGCGGAGGTGTCAATATTGTTTTCAGGAAGTGACAAACACAGCCACGTCCTTCTTTTACGTAACACAGGGCACTTAACCCCTTAAGACACTGACCCTGTTTTAAATGAGCTGTTACCAGCATGGCAATGACCAAGTGGTAATATTTAACTAAGGTCCTGTCCACTGCGGTATAGTACCGTTGTATAGTTTTTTTCAGTGGCTATTACAACATTCTAGTCTTGAGTGCTCATGTGATGTGTGAATTGAGAGCTGGTTGCATGAACTACAGGACAGTTTTTTTTACTTCCCGAGCCTTCAATTGACACTGACAGGGTTGCCAGATGAGGCTGATGATTTCCAGCCCAAAAAATGCTCAAAACCCGCCTAGAAGCACAAAATCCCGCCCAATTCTATTGATTTCTATGGCAAAAAGTGGCCGGTTTTTCTGATAAATGCCATTTTTACCCGCACACAGCCGTCCTAAACAGCCCAATTGGGCGGGAACCAGCCCAATCTGGCAACACTGGACACTGATAACTTATTCTCATTTTTATATAGGCTTCATTGTAGCCTACATGTTTTTATTACGTATACATGGATCAGTGAGGTCCCTCTGTTTATCAGTACTTAACTGCCTCCTCTGCTCTCTTCCTCAGCCACCCGCTGTATGGTCGCCAAGTACCTCTCTCCAGTGGCTCGGGTTTCATCATGACTGAGTTTGGGCTGATAGTGACCAATGCCCACGTGGTGACTAGCAAAGCTGTTGTGACCGGCCAACAGCACCTCCGCGTCCAGCTTCACGATGGCAACGTCTATGAGGCCACCATCCGCGACCTGGATGTCAAGTCTGACATTGCTACTATTAAAATTAACCCTCTGGTAAGGACTTACTTTGTGTGTCAGGCTTTTGGAGTTGCCCTTGAAAGTGTTCCTGGCTCCCCGAAAATAGTTTGCTGCTAAATAAGGCAGGGTATATTGCACAACATTCATTGTACCCTTATAAGACATGTAATAGTTGTTATCATCATCATCATCATATCATAAGCTTATATTTGTGAAGCAACAGATACCATGTAGCCAATACAGTGTATACGTACTACAATGTAGGCCTTCACAAAGTGTACCCGTATCCAGCTCACCAAATGTGTCTGCTGCAAGCATATCCTACTCAATCTCTATCTATACCAGACATCTTCTACCCTCATGTAATCACTGCCTAATGTTAACACCTGACATTTCTTGACCTACATTTAGGCATGGGAAGCACAGAGGTGTAATTTTAGGAAAGGTAGAAACTAAGTAACTGGTCCAAATATTTAAACATGTGTTAATGGTTAGATCTGCACTGTAACTGTTTTGCTTGGATGAATCTAATGTCTCTTCCCTTGATGTGCGTTGGACTAGTGTTTCTCAACGGGGGCAGTACAGCCCCCCCAGGGGGCATTGGGGAGCTTTAGGGGGGCGTTTAGAGGGATACAGCTGAGAGAGGACTGTGCTTAGTTTCCATTGGTGGGCATTAGTCCATTTATTTTTTTAATACTAAGGGGGGCGTTGTCAGGCTTATTAAGAGGTCATGGGGTGGGTTGGGAGGCTTGTGATGAGGCCAAGGGAGTATTTGTTCAAAAAAGGTTGAGAACCAGATCAGCATTTGTTGTTTGTATCAGTCAAGATCTATATGGACTAACTTAAATTTCTAGAAATTGTTTCTCTTTTTTTCCTTTCTTTTCTTTTCTTTTTTGGTAGAAAAAGCTGCCTGTGTTGTTACTGGGCCGATCAACAGACTTGAGACCTGGCGAGTTTGTGGTTGCCATCGGCAGCCCTTTTGCTCTCCAGAACACTGTCACAACTGGCATAGTCAGTACAGCGCAGCGGGATGGAAAAGAGTTGGGGATACGAGACTCAGACATGGACTACATCCAAACGGATGCCATCATTAATGTAAGGCAGCAGTAGCAGATTCTGCATGCATGCATGCCTCTGACAATAATAGGTGCACACACACAGTGCTTGAAGTGGGGGGGGGGACTCAGTGGAACTCAGTGGAACTCAGTTCCCCTTCCTCATAATGTTCATCACCAGTGTTCCGGCAGAACTCATGTCGTGCGCCGCTTTTTATAAGTGGTGAAAGAAAAAAAACTGGAAGGGTTCCTGCACCTCTTTTTTTCCACTTCAAGCACTGCGCACACACACACACGTACACGCGCACACACACACACACACACACACACACACACACACACACACACACACACACACACACACACACACACACACACACACACACACACACACACACACACACACACACACACACACTGAAAGAAACTACATGATGCATACAGAAGTGTTAAAACCAACCCTTTTTCAGTGGCGCTGAAGACATTTCTGTGGACAGACACTCAATGTCCACACATTTTCACTGTGGTTTCACACAATTTGTGCATTTGTGTATAGTGTGAAGCAGTGAACAGGCCCCTCAATAACTCACTTAAACTTGTTAAAGACCAAACGTCTAAAATTGCAATCATGATCTGTTATAAAACATTGTAATTTACCTGATATTTATGTTTGATAACACACACACACACATGTTTTAATGTGTGATCAATGTATTGTGTGATCAATGTAATGTGTGATTTATGTATAATCAACAAGATTGTGATAGTCCTCTAATATGAACAAAAAACACAAGTACTACTGATGTATGATGATGTATGGTTCTTTCTGCCTTTTCCCCTTTTCCACCTTTCTTGTATTTATCTTCCTCCATCATTTGGCTAATCTCATCCTGAATGGTATAGTATGGAAATTCTGGCGGCCCACTTGTCAACCTGGTAAGTATGTAGGCTACCATAGTATTAAGTGTCGTAATACTGAACGCATGTGTTTTTGTACTGTATAAGGCTTGCATGTCATTTTAGGATGGTGAAGTCATTGGGATTAACACCCTGAAGGTGACAGCAGGGATCTCCTTTGCAATCCCCTCTGATAGAATCAAACGCTTTCTCGATGAATCCCTGGAAAAGCAAAACAAAGGTAAACTCAGTGCCACAGGAAACCATGACACAAATTCAGAATTTTTTTTTTGTCTTATTTAAAGGGGCTCCAGGTAGGATTAAAAGTTTCATTAATCACTGTCCTGAGTCAGCCGATGGTTATGTGAATCATTAGTAAGTGAACAATGATTCTTGACCACTTCCACGGTCCGCTGTCAGAAAACCCCAAATGCAACTTTTTGACAGAGCGGTCCAAACGAGTGTCGTGGGAAACATTTCATTTGAAAAATTGCTTTACATACCGTATTCAGATTTGTATCAACTGCTGGCATTCCGTGATGGAAAACATTCTCACGACAAGTTTATTTCAACAGCATTTTTTCATTACAGTGCAAATTTTGAGACAACACAACCAGCGTCATCCTACCTTGTGCCCCTTTAAAGTTTGCCTCACATATCAATATGATGTATGTTGTATGTTTGTCTTATCTACTGAATTGTCATGTCAAAAATGTTCCCATAAACATTTTTAAATCAAACACTGCAAACATTTTATAAACCCTATACAATATGCCCTAGGCCTTTATGAATTGTTCAAACAGCTGGACATTCACCCATGATAATTTGTCATGTTTTTCTTAGAGGCTATTAACGTTTACCTAATTGATGCCGTACCTTACCTACCATGTGTGCATTTCAACAAACAATTGTTAACATTGTATCTGAATTGCAGTCATGCAGAGTATGCATAGGACTTATTCCCCAGGCCTGTATCTTCAGTCTGCAGTTTCTGACTCGGGTGAGAGAGCACCTATTCTTCCTCTCCATAGAAGTCCTTCACGATGCTATATTGTGTGTTGCTGCAAGCCTATATTGGAAATATTTTTTTCTTCTATACATATTTGCAGTAGCCTACATTTCATGAAGGAGGAGGACAATGAAATGGAAAACATGCATATCGTACAATATCTTACTACTGCAGACTTTCTACTGCTATACTGATAGAAATGTCTTCTCTGCTTTCCTGCACCTAAACGAATCATGTTTGTGTATTGTGTAAAACACATGATATGTTACTCTGGTTCATAGAGCTTAAAGGCAGTAAAAGGAGACATATTGGCATCAGAATGGTCACGGTCACGAAAAGGTAAAATGTGACGATTGCAAAGCAAAAGCCGTGACGGCTTTTTTCTTTAACCATTCTTTTTATTATTAGTGTGATTTTATAAGCATTCTTGTTGCACGGTGAGCAATAAACCTGCTTAATAAACCTTGCAGATGGGCAGCAATGCGTATCTGTGAACTAGCATGGACCTCTGTGTACTTTACAGTCTGGTAGAAGAGCTGAGGCAGCACAATCCACACTTCCCAGATGTCAGCAGCGGGATCCTGGTCCATGAAGTGATGCCCGACTCCCCAGCTCACAAGTACTGTACTGTCCATCCGATTTCAGACAGACACCAACTACACATGGCATATTGTTATTGCGTTTATGTTTGTGTGTGTGTGTGAATGCGTGCGTGTGTGCATGTGTGTATGTTGCACTTTCTCACACAAACCCTGGACAATTGGTGCCGTGCGACAGCCACCAGAGCGAAAGTGGGAATGTGTGTGTGTGTGTGTGTGTGTGTGCGTGTGTGCGTGCGTCTGCCTGCTTGTGTATGTATGCACCTTCTCATATGAACCCCGGACAATTGGCGCAGTGTGGCAGCCTCCAGCTGGTGTATGAAAGTGGGAAAGTGTATATGTGTGTATGATGTGTATTTTGAAAGCACTTTGAGACAACTTTAGTTGTGGTATTACATTAGGCCTATATAAAACAGGTTGTATTGTAATGAACACATCTAACACTCTGATAGACAACAACATGTATCACAGTCTGACTTCCCCACAGATAGTATGCATTAACATGCAATACTTATGTTTTGTCTTTGAAGAAGAAGTTTAAAAGTGTTGTTTTGCTCTCTCTCTCTCTCTCTCTCTCTCTCTCTGTCTCTCTCTCTCTCTCTCTCTCTCGGTAGAGGTGGCTTAGAGAGAGGTGACATCTTAGTGAAGCTGAATGGAGTGCCAGTGGCCAATACTGATGATCTCCAGCAGGCCTTGCAGGAAAAGGGCCCTCTCCTGTTCGAGGTGCGACGCGGCAATGACGACCTCCTCTTCAACATCGAGCCCCTCTTCAACGCACAGTGATAGACCAGACCTCCCCCTCTGCCCCTGACTCATTTTTTATCAATAAAAGTTAACATACAGGTACACTAGTCTCAGCTTTATTCAGTGACTTAGTGTGAAATTTGATCATACCAAAACAACCAAAGTGTAATGTTTTAACAGATTACATTAAATGATCAGTTGCTGTTGATAGCCTGATGGCTTAAGTGATGTTGGAGAACTGTTGCTACAGGGTGTGTTCATTTGTGGTGTGAAGCAATGAAATGAATCTGCTCAAGGGAATCAAAGTTGGGAAAATTGGAAGACATTCAAATATCCGATTTTATTTAGGTAATTACAGTATAGTGGTGACCGCCTCTAGCAAGTTTTATATCCACATGCAGTTGAAAGTGCACTGTCATGTTGCTAAGCATACACAGGAGCGCATCATACCATTCTTGGCCATAATCTGGTGAGATACTGGCTAAAAACAAGTAGCCATACACACATCAGTTATACAATAAGTGAGAATGGTTGCTATTGAATGACCAGAGATTGTTATGAGTTTGAAATAGGCTATTGTACCCATAGGCTATAAACTAACAATGTGAATGAAAACTGGTAGACCTCATTCAGTAACTCTGGTTTCACTGTACAGAAAGTTCTATTGATATCCGTGCAAACATGGTTCAATAAGTAATGCAAAAGTAAATGTGTGATATCTGCAACATTGATTGCAATTTGGACAAATGTACCTCGGCTAAATGTCCTTATGACGTGGTAGTGGCATAAGTATCATCAAAATGATTTGCATAGATTAGCTGGCTCCATCTTGACTGGTCAGTGCCAGGATGTTCCTGGATCGTTTTTTCGTGCTTCTTTTCTGTCTCATCCTGGTTACAGAAAAAAAAACATCACTTGTTTGAACGGCGATGGCATTTCATGCATGTTATGTCAATAAAATGTCTCACAGGTGGTAGATGAATCTGCAGGGGTATACCTTTGATACACAGGTACCTCTTCCTATTGGGAAAATCACATAAGCTCAAATAAAACTGTAATTTGTAAAACAAATTAAGCGTTAAGAAAAGATATGGATGTGCTAATGACACATGTTCAGTTGAGAAGGGGAATAGTTAATATCCCAGGTTAAGATGCAGACAAAGGCTGAACAATAAAAGGCGATTTCAAAAGTGCATACTCCTTACTCTAAAACTTATCAAACATGTCCCATAATTCCAGAATAGTTTCTACCTCAAGAGCAAGGACGTAGGTGTCATCACATAAATTAAGTTGATCTCTGTTTGCATAGGTTGCACTGTCAGCGTCCTCCAATAAGCACCGTGCTTGAGCACCATTAAGCCTCTTTATTCTGGGACTTGTGTCAACTGGGACAATGTAGGTGTCATCATGTGGACCAGGTCCGACCCTGTTTGAATAGGTTGCAGGTTCTGTGTCCTGTAATGGTCATCAAACAAAGCAGATCAAGCTTTTATGCTAACAGTTTTCAGTCCTCACTGCCTGATGACACTGACGTGCAATTTTCACACAACATGACGTATTTACATCATATTATGGAAATAGTCACAAAGACAACTTGAATTATCTCGTGACAAAATTACAAAATTAATTATCACTGATATTTTGCAAAATTAAGCAGTGTATCATTAACCCATTGATGCCTGAAGCACCTGCAAAAAAAGGCTGCTGAATGTCTAAGCCAGGGGTGTCAAACTCAAATTGACTGAGGGCCAAAATCAAAATCTGGAACTAAGTCGCGGGCCGAACTCCACAATTCTTTTTAAAAATGGACTAAAATTGTTCATGCATACACTTCATACTCCTAGTTAAATTTCACATACACTCTTTCCCATCATATTTGTTAGTTCAAATATGTCTACACATCCTGTGACACAGCAAATTGCATGTTCGAGTCATATTATGCTAGACATTGATGGTGTATGTGGGCCAACTATAATAGAGATTTGAAATAATCTCGCGGGCCGAATAAAATGGCTCCGCGGGCCAAATTTGGCCCCCGGGCCTGAGTTTGACATCCCTAAGCCCTTTCTAAAGAAAAGTTGCCCTCAGCCTATAAAAACCTAAATATTTCAGCCTCTGAAGCACATAAAAACATGCAATAAGTTGCATTTAAAAGCTGAGACCCTCATCCTGCATTAGAATGTGTTCATTCAGCTCTAACATACCAAGATTTTTAATAAAATTGTCTCAAATCTCATGAGCCTGAACATTGCATCATGCAGCTCCAGGCGCCAGGGCCAATGTTGCGCAACGCAACATCCATCAATGGGTTAAAATATAAATATATCTTTTTACCCTTTCAGGAATGTGCTGCATTGACTGAACAGCCCCCTCCAGCTCCTCCCTGATTAGACTTAAACCCAAATTGGGAGCTGGATGCTGGTCCACGATGAAAGCCAGAGCAATATGCATAGTTATTCAAATAACCTGCAATTTGCATATATTTGCTCCATCTACCAGTCAACCTCCAGTATACAGAGCACAACACACTGTATGCGCCATATAAAATCTGTGTAGCCTACATACTAGTTGCCTGGAATGGCTTTCTTTATTCTCTTCTCTTCTTCTCCTGGTTAGATAAAAGAAAACAATCAGCCTACCGAGTCTATTTTATATGTGGGAGATAGGTAGGCCTATGTATTGAAGGCTGGTTGAAAACTATACATGATGGTTAGAAAGAGTGTCACATGCCTAATAGGTTTACAATGACAACATACAACTCCCTGTGTGTCAGATGTCAGTGTGTCGATTTTATGTACATAGCCTACACTACTTGAATACACAGTGCTCTATTTAATTAAAAGAAAAGTTGATGTTTTCATTACATAAATAAATGAGTCCATTTTAAAATGTAAAATATGATTACCGGTTGTCATTGGTAGATGCATCTGCAGCGGCATACCTCTGATAGGCAGGCACCTCTCCCTGTTGGGAAAATCAAATAAAACCATATGAAAAGATATGAATGTCCTTATCAAACATATCCCATGGTTTTTGCATAGTTTCTATACTCACAGCAAGAGCAAGGACGTAGGTGTCTTCACATAAATAAAGTTGATCTCTGTTTGCATAGGTTGCACTGTCAATGTCCTCCAATAAGCACTGTGCATTATTAGGCCTCTTTATTCTGGAACTTCTGTCAACTGGGACAATGTAGGTGTCATCACATGGACCAGGCCCGACCCTGTTTGAATAGGTTGCAGGTTCTATGTCCTGTAATGGTCATCAAACAAAGCAGATCAAGTTTTTATGTTACCAGAGTACAGCCTCAGTGTTCAGTCCCCACTGCCAATGAGTACACTCAAAAGGCTTAAAATGATACTGTCCCATTTTTGGAAATAAGCTTATTTTGCACGTCCCCTTTAGTTAAATACTAGGGTTTTACCGTTCTCCTATACTTTCAACCGTTCTTTGGGTATGGCAGTGCAAATTTTACCTCCAAGCTAGCAGTTAACATTGAGTCCTATGAGACCAGTTAGCCGCCAGCTGGTCTCATAGGACTCAATGTTAACTGCTAGCTTGGAGGTAAAATTTGCCCTGCCATACCCAGAGAACAGTTCAAAGTACAGGAGAACAGTAAAACACTATTATTTAACTCAAGGGGAGGTGTAAAATAAGCTTATTTCCAAAAATGGGAAGTGTCACTGGATCTTAATACTTTTTGAAGAATGTCGAGCTTCACAAAGAGATCCAGTTGCTGACAACTGGACTGTCCTGAGTAACATGACCTGGATGAATGGTCAGCAACTAATGGCACTGGCACATCTTCAAGTAACATGATGTTATATCTTACAATTGTGTATGCATATTACATGGAAATAGCCACAAAAGAACTTGAATTATCTCATGTGACAAGCCTATACAATTAATGGTCAAGGAAATGTCATTAAATAATTTAACATTTCAGTGATTTTTTTTTTCAGTGAAGTTTTTTTTACCCTTTCAGAAATGTGCTGCATCGACTGAACGGCCTCCTCTGGCTCCTTCCTGGTTAGACTTGAACCCACATTAGGAGCTGGATTCTGGTCCATGATGAAAGCCAAAGAACAATATGCATAGTTATTCAAACAACCTGCATACATTTGCTCCATCTACCATAGTCAACCTCCAGTAGACACAGTGCTCATATGTGCCGTATCAAATCTGTGTACATACCATTTGATGCAAGGAATGGCTTTCTCCATTCTTTTCTCTTTTTATCCTGGTCAGATCAAAGAAAACAATTACTGAGGCCTTTGCATGATGGTTAGAAATAGTGTTGCATGCCTATTTTTGCCAATACCGTGTCATCAAAATACAGCTATGTCAGAATTCCTTGATTTTATGTCAGGTCACAGTACACTGAAAACTTGGCAAATGTATTCAATAAATAAATACATTTCCCTTGCAGAATATGTTATAGGGACAGGGGGATACCTTTTATTGATCCTGCATATACAAGTAATGCCAATGCACAATGCCACAGACAAGACCACAATGAGGGAAATTACAACAGTGATTATAACATGGGAACCCTTCGTATCTGTAAACAGAAAACAGACAAAACATTGTTGAGTGTTTTTCAGATTCTTAATGAAAGTAAGGGTATCTTCACACCTAGTCCCCAGTGAACCAAACTCAATAATGCCTCTTTTCCACTGCCGATTTTCTGGTAGGCCTACAGCTCGACACAGCGTGACTCGGCTGTCACTTTTTGTTTTTCGAATAGGCATGGTACAGCTCAATTGTAAAGCAAAAAGTGGCGGCCGAGTCACGCTGTGTGAGCGGTAGGCCTACCAGGAAACCGGCAGTGGAAAATAGGCATAAGTGGACCAAAAAGTGAACCGACAGCGAAAGGACGCAGTTTTTTGGATCAAATTTTGAGTGTATAACAAAAAGATCCCACTGCTTTATGGTGTGTTAGTCCTCTTTCTGATCACACCCCACACCCGTTAATCCCTTTTTGATCACATCCAAGCGTTCACACATGCCCAGAATGTGCTGAGTCACAGGTCTGAATTCACTTAGCAACCCTTCATCCATGCTTGAGATAATTTTTACAGCATGCAACTTCAGTGTTTGACTGGTTTGTAAACAAGACATTACATTCCACTTTTTCCATGTATTAGACCAGATTTAGTAAGGATGGTCCTGTGTTACGCGATAGTATCAGGTGCATGAAAGATCAGGGGATCTGTGCTGAAAACAGGGGGGGGGGAGTTGCACTTCCACCAATCTGCTCATGTACTCAACCAGGAAGCCATCAGGAGGAAACACACCTTCACTCAATCACTCATTAGATAAACAAAGCAAAGTGGGCGTGGGCTCACAAAACAGTCTGTATACAATTAATGTTTTACTTCAGTTATACAAATGAAACACAGGCCTACCTTCCACATCACCACAAATTATAGGGATATCAATACTGCCCATGTCATTCTTGGCACGGCAGACGACTGCACCAGAAAAATGAATTGGAAACTGCAGTGTTACCATGGACTCGAAACCTATACTGTCATTTTGGAGAGACAGGACATCCAATGACTCTGGCAGAATCCATTCCATCACAGCTGGTGGGTTGGCATTTACCACACACTTGCAGTGATATTTTGATGAATTCTGTCGGCAAACAGTCTCCTCTGGTTTAGGAATAGGTTTATCTGTCCAGAAGAACCACAACACAAGATAACCAATGTCATTCTTTTCATGCCACATGACAGATACTTTTTCTATTTGCAAAAAGTTCTTAAAGTTCTTACACTTCAGGTTGATGTCTTGTGTAGTGTGCAATTCTTGATGGTCATTGAACGTTACAGAACAGGTGAGCTGGTGGTGCAGTTCTGAAGCCCCAGGTGAATAGACCAACTTGGATTTGTACATCTTGTCATGTCTGTCTTTGGAATCTCGAATTATTTGCTGTTCACTTACATTTCCGGTACGACTCCACATTAGTGAAAGTGAACTTGCATCACAATAGAAAGGGACTCTACAAGTAGCATTGATAGAGTCTCCAATGCCAAAAGATTCCATGTCCTCAATGACAGGATATGGTTTCTCTAAGGATATAATGCAAGCATGTCAGGATTTTATTTTTTATTGTTAAATAGAAATGAAACTTAAAATTTAACATGGTGGGATCGTGAGCATATACATTCAGTGGGAATAACAACAATAAACACACTGACCTTTCAACTCTATACGTACTGATTCATTTGAGAATGTGTAATTGCATTTGTCTGATTCAATACGGAAGTAGAATGGGCCTTGGTCCAACTCCGTAAGATTGTCAATCCTGAGATCACAAGCCTTGTTTGTTAAATTTCCCAAAAGGTGCGTTCGGCCTTCATACGTCTTGGGCATAGTGGAGCGGCTGCTGTAAACAATATGTTTAGCCATCTCGTCTGTGGCCCACACCCCATTGAACTGGGGGTGTTTTCCTGCATGATCACAGTGGTACTCAAAGGTGCATGGAATCACCACACAGGAACCTCTCACTGCCACCAGGGACCGGGGGATAGTTGCTTTCCACGGTAATGGCTTTAGAAGTTTAACACTACCACTGCCTACAGCGAGCTCTGTTGAAGGAAATTCATTACGAATACAGTGTCATACCATATGAGGACTATTCTGATCTAGAGGAATAGAATAAGTTTGCTTGGCCTCATCCAAAGAATTTAAAGGTCCAACTGTATACAGTGAAGCTCAAATACTAAAGTATTCTTGTGCACATACAGTATATCAATAAAAGCTTTTGACAGAATGCTCCTTTATTTGTTTGGGCCATTCAAATATTCTTTATAATTATTCAAAAAGTTCAAATAGTTTGATAATAAACTTGCAGCAGGAGTTAACCAGCCTAACGGCACATTACCTGAGGACATTACCAACAGAATGAAAGTCACATTGTGAAGTTTGAGATGCATTGTCCCTGTGGATGACAGTAGTAAATGACACATAAAAACCAACACGTGCAGAATGAAAGAATGCAGTCAATGCACAAAGCTGAAGCTGTCCACCCATCAATGGGAATGTCTATGAAAATATCATAGCCTATTTGACAGTGTTTTCAGGTTATGGCACACAGTTTTACGTTTTTCAAATTACAGCAACACTTCAGTTGTTCTTCCAGTTTTCAAAGAATGTTTCCAAAGTTATAAACGGGTATGGTGTCAGGCGTGTTGCTTTCACAACAAAATGTTCATCGCATCATCTCACACTATCTTCTGAGTGTACAGTAATTTGGGGAATCAATGTGAAAGCAGCAGTGGCTACAATGTGTTCTTAATTGAGGTATGTTAAACTCTCAGTTCCTTATATTAACCAGACTAGAGTCACTCACAAGCTGCTGTAGGCTGGGTTGTCTTTCCCCTAAACAGTTGTGCCTTGCAGAGAAATACAGACCCCACTACACAGTAAATTCTGCAGTGTTCATTTAACACTTTGAGAGTTGATTTGACATAATTTGGACTTAAATGAACTCTCTAAGTGTTGAATTAACACCGCGATATTTACTGTGTACTGACTCCAACATTATACTAAAGCCCAGGCCGCACCCCATATTCCCCTCCTCTTCACCATTGGCCTAAATCAGTTCATCAGCAAGGCACAGATTTCTTTCTCTCTGTGAGGTTTGTTTTTGGCCTGGTCTGGGTCTTTGGTCTGGGTCTCCTTATGCCAAGTCGCGCAGGCAGGTGTGATTGGAGAGAGTGGTGGAATCTAACACAAGTCTGAATGAACTGCACCTCATGAAAATCAGTTGTCTACATACCCCAGCCATCCCTTGGTTGTAATGTCTACTTACTTCCAGACTGTGTAACTAGGCATGACATGTGTAGGCTATTTATTTTCATTTAATTGATATCTACTAACATATAGATTTGGACACTTTAAGAAAGTACATACGTGAAGCATATATAAGTATTAAAACCAACCCCCTTTTCCAGTAGCACTGAAGAAGACAATTCTGTGGACAGACTCTATGTACACACATTTTCACTGTGGTTTCACACTTTGTATGTATGATGTGCAAAGCAGTTAAGAGACGCTTCAATAACTCACTTAACCCAATAAAGGACTTTTAGGAAAAGCACAACAAAATACCTCCTCTTAATGTATGTTCTCTACAAGTCTTCTGTTGTCCAGTCTTGCACTTTAAATGTCTGTATGAGCACTGTCTATGCCCATACTGTCTCATGTCCATGTATGAGTACTGTCTATGTCTATACTGTCTATGTCCTTACCTAGATTAGTCTATGTCTGCCTGGGAGAGCAAGAAACGCAATTTCAAATTCTTTGTATGACCAGTGCATGTAAAGAAATTGACAATAAAACTTGACTTGACTTGACTTGACTTGACTTGACTTAAAGACCAAACGTCTAAAATTGCTGAAACACATGCACACACACACACGCACACTATGTACAAGCTGTGTGTGGGCTATACAAATATGAGACATCAAGGTCTGCTCAATAAATAAATTGTTCTTGCAAATTGCAATCTAATCCTCTGATCATCAACCAAATAACAAATGAAACTTGATGGCAGGCCTCATACTTGAGTATAAACACCAAAAAACATAAACTTCATTTCATTCAACAAAAAACAACATGTCAATCCACCAGTGAGATCTTTCTCAAGCGTGTCTGGCACCTGGGTTATTGTTCTTGTGGATGTGGATGTGTGCATCCCAACCTCAAAACCAAAGGCCTCATGAGTGACCAACAAGCACCAGTGCAGTATTGTGCTGCCACTGTTGCTTTAATAGCATGCATATACTAGCATGGTTCGGGTCATTTTTATGTATACACAAATTATTAAAATATGTAATATATAGCTGTATTGTAGCATCAACACAGTTGGGAAGGCTTTCCATGTACTAAAATATTCCTTGTATTCCATGTATAACATTTCCATGTATTAAAATATTTTCAACAATATTCATGTAGATTTCAGCCATTTAAACCGAACATTTGCAGGCTAATGGCTCATAGAAAATGGAAAAATAGAAATAATAGAAACATAGGACAATTGATTCAATGAATAAATTAAAAATAAAAGTGGATTCTCACCGAGGGGGCACTCAGTTCAAGTCGTTTGTCTATTCAAACTTCTTTCACACCTTCAGTCACAGTCAGGTCTCTGTCAAATTGGTTCTGACAGCTACTTCCTTTTGCCTACTGTTCATACATTGAAGGCAGGCTTGTCAAAATTACGTCACATTGTTGTCTACACTTGTCACATGACCCTTCCTTTAGTGACAGACTGTGTTAATGTCCCGGTATATGGAATGATTGTAAAATATGAAAAACATAAAACTTTTCATGTAATAGCCAGTGTTGGGAGTAACTAGTTACAAAAGTAATTAATTACTGTAATTCATTACTTTTTGATGTAAAGTAATGTAAGGCATTACAGGGGGGAAAGGGTAACACTTAATTATAGCGTTACACTAATACATACAATGCTAATGCCTCTTGAAGCAGTGGTGTCTATGTAGAATGCAGGTATATGCAGTATACCCACCTCAAAATTTCAGGGATTTCAGTAGACTATACCCACCTAAAATTGATTGATCCATTATTTAGAATAGCACAAATATACGTCTGCAGTATACCCACCTAAAAAAATGCTCAAGTATACAGTATACCCACCACAAAAAAGTAGACTACACCACTGTCTATAAAAAAACTTGTAAGGCGTGTCATTTGTGCTTATTCCACATCTGTTTTGTACAGATCTGGATGTAGACAAGTCTCTGTTGGAAGTGCGCTTGAGATCTTCAAGCCATTTGTTGCCCCCTCCCTCCACCTTACAGCCACACAGAAGTGTCTGTGGTTTCACTTCTATCCCCTTAGTATCAGTAAACACTTCCTGGCCAAGGTGGTGAGAGCCAGCCACCTCCTTCCTGTCTGAGGGTCTTGGTTATGAGGTGCCCTTTAGGCAGATGCACCAGCAGTGGTGTAGTCTTAGAACGCGGTACGGAGTATAGGCCTACTCACTTCTAAATTTCAGGGATTTCAGTATACTCACTTAAAATTGATTGATCCATTGTTTTGAATAGCACAAATATATACAGTATAGCCACTTCAAACAATGCTCAAATACAGTATACCCACCATGAAAAAGTAGACTACACCGCTGTGCACCAGTGTCACTATGGCTCTATCTGTGTTTTGGAAAGCTAAGCCCACATGTTGGACTCATCCAGTGGTGTAGTCTACTTTTCCATGGTGGGTATACTGTATATTTGAGCATTTTTTGAAATGGGTATACTGTATATATTTGCGCTATTCTAAATAATGGATCAATCAATTTTAAGTGTGGGTATACTGAAATGGCAGAAATTTAGAGGTGGGTATACTCCGTATACCTGCGTTCTACGTCGACTACACCACTGGACTCATCCACTTTAGTGCGGCCCTGAAAGGCATGCTCCCAGCTAAATACGTTTGATCACATCTGTGTGGTGTTATAAGCTAAAATGAATTTCAGTGATGTGCATAGTGTGAGCTAGCTGTGTAAGTTATGTAAGCTGTAATTGTGGGCATTTGTGCTCTATTGACTTGGCATTTGTGTGTGCAACTGTAATGTGTGCGCACTGCACTCCTGTGCCCCCTCCCCATGTGTGTGTGTGTGTGTGTGTGTGTGTGTGTGTGTGTGTGTGTGTGTGTGTGTGTGTGTGTGTGTGTGTGTGTGTGTGTGTGTGTGTGTGTGTGTGTGTGTGTGTGTGTGTGTGTGTGTGCCAGAGAGAGAGAGAGAGAGAGAGAGAGAGAGAGAGAGAGAGAGAGAGAGAGAGAGAGAGAGAGAGAGAGAGAGAGAGAGAGAGAGAGAGAGAGAGAGAGAGAGAGAGAGAGAGAGTACAGAGTGGTGAATGGACATTTCAAGGGAGCATGCAGAATGTGTTGCTGTTGCCAAAGCACATTGGCATGGGTTTACACCAGATTTATCAGAGAGGGCAGCCAGTTCTTTGGAGCCTGTAGCAAAATTTCTTTTTTTTTATCTGCCCTCTTGCTAGACACATCACTCTGGACTGTATACAGCACTGCTTTACTGAGGCGGAGTCAAGTTTATTCATAATGTATTGTAGGACTAAACACTGGGCCTATATGTTTGCATTTTCTGGGAGCTGTTTTTCTAATCTGCATTTTCAAACTACAGCACCTAGTATAAACTGAGTATATGTTACAAACACAGTCAATTATTTCACAATATTTCAGTTTGCATGATGAGTAAATGAAGCACATGAACATGCCACCCTTGCAGGAAAACAAACAAAAACTTCTACCACTAGATGGCGTCATTGGGCCTAACAAACACGGCAAAAACGTGGCAATATTCCTCTCTGAAGATGAAATGTCATTGTTTCTATCTTTACAGCATCCCATCTATTCTTACACCACGTTAAGACAAACAGCTTTTATGATGACCAAGACTGTTGTAAAATACATCTGGTAGTATTTTATTGGTGATACCGTTATGGCAACTTGAGCACATTTTCAGGGTGTGTTCTTTCTCCTCACATATTTGATTTTTTATATAGTCTATACCTTCTTTTTTGGGAGTCAGTTTGAGAGTCTACATAATAGTAAGCACAACAGAGTATTGTGGTCCACATTAGGTTAACTGTTTTGGCAGTGTGACAATGCCCCCCCCCCCCCCCAACCCCCCACCCCCAAGACGGCAGTTAAAATAGTTGGAATTTTTGTTGAGCAATTGCTCTTGCTCTAATGCAAAATGAACCTTAATAGTGCACACTCTCACATTTTGCACACGTTGCACACTCTTGCCCAGCATAGGAAGTTGCAGGCCAAATGTAAAAGCTTATTATGTGCAAATGAGGAGAACACAAAGAAGTGTCCTCTCAGTGCTAATGGTAGTGGCTCAGTGGCGATGCCAAAATACAGCAATATACTGTATTTAAGCCAACAGCTATGCAGCCTGCTGCTGTCATCTAGATAATCCAGTGATGGTGGGTGAAGACCACTCCGTTCCCTGCACTGCTCTGCGCCCACGCGCCATGCAGCCGGCATCTGCAGCACCCCGGGGGCCTCAGAGGCTCCATGTGCGCTCGCTTGCTTCCCTGTCCTCCACTGCTCTCTGCTGGGCTACACTGACAGTGGGAATGTGGTCTGACACTGGGAACACTACTACTGCTACAGGGCAGGCGAACTGCTCCTTGGTGTCTGTGGATCTATATAAAGGAGATAATGAAGAAGATGTCTGCAGCCTTAAAATCTGTTTCATAGTAGGCCTATATGAAACTGGCTACAGTAGTGGAGACCTTATGTGACTGGATCAAACCCAATTACTGTCATTGTAATGAATTTATCACAACAAAATATTGATTCATCCACATACAATGCCATAAATATGTAATGATTTTATTTATTTGATTGAACATAATAGGTCTTGACTTGATCCCCCATATTCCTTTGTATCAAATCAGGTGAATTTTGAGTCATAAAAAATATAATCTATGTTTCTACATTGTGATAAGTGCAGCACATAAAGAGATAAATGACAGCATTTCTCATTTCAATGAGAAATAAAACTTAAAAAAAAAAACCCCCAGAAATATAGGCCCACTCATTTTGTGTCCATCAGAGTCAACATGACCACACCATTACAGCCGGAAGCTGGAGCTACAAGTGCACACTTGATGGTCTGAGACATTGACAGCGTGTACTTTTCTATTCCTGGACCCTCATTGGTCCGCTCTGCTGCCTCCACTGATACACACTACATGGCACAAAGCCGTTGGATGGTTGGTGGCAAAGACCTTCAAGAAGGATTTTGTTGGTGGTCCTCCTGGGTAGATTAATCAATGTTAGACAAAGTGGCAATGGCATAATATACTGAGATTTTATAAATCGCTAGGACGAGTCACGTGTGCGTTTTGCAGAGCCAATCAGTGGCTGCTTTTCTCTTCATAGTGACGTGTCTAACTCTCCTTTCTTGCTGGCCTAGGTGCGGCCGGTTCAAAACCTCCTCCTCCATCCTAACCCCCACCAGGTTGGTCCAGTCTACTGTCCTGCGGCACGGCTATGGCAGGCTCTACTGGATTCGCTGGCGCAAGACCCGGGCTGATGATTGGACCTACGCCAAAGACTACTTCTACGTCTACTTTCTGCCCATTCCATTGTCAACCATGCTAACATTAAATCGTTTAAAACGAATTCCTCTCTCTGAGTCTTAGTGGCTGAAATTGTATTCCTCTTATCCAGGACCATTATGCTTCAATTGCAAGACAGACATCTGGAGTTGTTGTCAATGGATTACTTTGTGGCTCAATGTCCATGCAACATAGCTTTCAGATTGGCCTAATACTTACACACAGACACACACAAACAGCAGATTGACATAAACAAAAGATACACACACGGACACACACACTCATAGGCAGCCAGCCAGCCAGACAGCCAGCCAGCCAGACAGCCAGCCAGCCAGCCAGCCAGCCAGACACACACACACACACACACACACACACACACACACACACACACACACACACACACACACACACACACACACACACACACACACACACACACACACACACACACACACACACAGCAATGGTCAACATCATTCTCTGTAAGCTCACCAAGCCACTTCCCCACAAAATTTTGACTAAAGCCTTTTAAAAAGTGGCACATCTCGGCCAAAAGTCTGTGTGTTGTTTTGATTTTGTGACCACAGTGAAAGCTGAGGACAATGTGGAAAGCATTAGACAGTCAACTACCCCACCTCCTTCTCCACCGTCATTTAGACAGGGCAAAAAATAGTTTCAAATTGACCAACGGCCAGAGATCTTACTGATTAAATCAGCATGACCGGTATTCTCTAAAAAGCAAATCGTGGAAACTCTCTCTATTACAGTAAACGCATTTAGTGTAAAAAGTGCCGCTCTGGGGTGCATTTCTCAAAAGTGTAGTTGTTAGCCTGTTAGCAACTTGGGTAGTTGCCAATGAGAAAAAGTATTGAAAACAACAAAGTATCCAATGTAGTTAGCAACTACGTTTTCCAAGAAATGCGCCCCTGGTCTGTTAGGGGCCTGAGCTGGGGTCATGACTCATTGGCTGCGTTATGGCAAAGCAGGGGGATGAAGCTAGAGTCATATCCCACTGAAGCCCCGCACAGATTTATTGGGCTATTTATCCAGACACAGAGCTCATTCCACGCTTGGACGGCAACACCAGGGGTTGAGTAAGCTGTCGGTTAAGCACACTCTGGAGGGTCGCAGACAGCAGATAAGATAAGCTATATTGGCTGTTGTGTACTGACAATTAACGACTGTGTGCATGTTCTCACTGTTTTCTCACAGCCAAGGGGGTGTAGACAAGATGTGCTTTTGCGCTTGCTGTGATATGTGAAGTGTTTTGTAGAAAACTTGATGCAAACTCAAATACACACATTAGAGATCCTTTAGAATTTTCTGTTCCTGGTCAGACGGACAGAATGACTGGACTCAATGTTTGGTTGCATCACATGACCAAATAAGTGAGAGCAATAATGGATTTTGTGGTATTGTTGACCGGATCTAAAGGTTGCATACAGACGCCGAAAAATCAATGTGTATCTGACAAAAACAGTGGGTGAAATTTAGGGCGTCAGTCTGCCGCTGTGTTTCTAAGCTTGAGTTTGCTTCTCAATGCCAGACCACACATATTGCATCACTCCCCTTACTGTTTATAATTATTTGTAACTGACTGTCTAGTGTCTGTTTATGTTCATCTTTCAAAATGATATGTCACACACTGTCTTCACTATAACTACACTGATCATTTTCTTCCCTTCTGTCCACATTTTTGGCAGTATGACAGAACACATTCTTGAACTTCATATTACTGCTGTGCATATTTCCTTTTATAGTCCACAGTCTCGGTTTCCTGTCTGGAATGTAATTCAGCTAAGCTATCACACCAAAACGGTAATTCCACCCCATTTGTGCAATTTTTGCCTATTTTCCTACTCATAGTTCGAATTGCAGGGGGCAATGAGGGATATAATACACCCAGATAAAGACCCAGTACAAAGATATAACAATGGCAGGGTCTACTCTGCCCATCTGTCTGTCTGCAAGTCTTGATCCCTGCATGCAGAGCAATGTGCTGTGTAGTCAATACTGTTTGTGTTATAGCCTATGTGTACCGTATGTGATGGGCAGGCTTGTATGTTTCGGCATGTTATGTATCAGCAGATATAGGAACACTGGTCTGCCTGGTATGAACAGGGCACACAGGCTATTTATATGCAAACCCCCCCTCCCCCCCTCAAAAGTCACTATCATGCTCAGAAAAAAACTGTACTTGATCAAACAGAGTGAGAGAGAAAGTGTGTGAGAGAGAGAGAGAGAGAGAGAGAGAGAGAGAGAGAGAGAGAGAGAGAGAGAGAGAGAGAGAGAGAGAGAGAGAGAGAGATAGAGAGAGATAGAGAGTGTGTGTTTTGTGCATGCAGACCCCATGTGACATTAGCTAATGAGAACGAGACTGTGTAACACGTGAAAGCCACCTGCTTTATCCGGTCTCCAGGTAACGGAACGACAGCCAGTAATGCCGGTGAAAAATGAGTGCATAACAAGACAGAGTAGAGAAGAAAATAGCACCATGTGCCTGCCACGTTAAGTACTCTCTCTAAGTTAACTCTCTCTCTCTCTCTGTCTGTGTGTGTGTGTGTGTGTGTGTGTGTGTGTGTGTGTGTGTGTGTGTGTGTGTGTGTGTGTGTGTGTGTGTGTGTGTGTGTGTGTGTGTGTGTCTGTGTGTGTGCGTATGTGCTCACACAAGAACAAGAACCACAAAAAAACTAATAACAATCGAATTCTGATCTCTGACAATCACTCTTGATTCTGTCATCATTTCGTTTTTGTCATTTCGAATTGAAATGCATACCACTCTAAAGAGCATCACGGTGAAGAGCTTTCCCTTTTCACCTGCATTACTCTTCTCTCATTCCCTAACACAGACAAGCCCCATATGCAAACACGCCTGAAAACATCAAAACGCATCAGAAGAGACAACCGCACACCCCCACCAACCAACTCCCCACAGGCCTCATGCATACATGCACACAAACACACACACACTCACACGCACATACACACTTACACACATACACACCAGACACACACGCGAACCCATGTTATGTAACCACACGGCATTCACCGCTCTGCCCTCTTTCCTCTCTGACTCCCCCGCACTCACACTTACACACTCTTACAGTGCCATTTTCCCTCCGCTCAGGGGGAAGCCGTTCCCTGGCTCTTGATGGACGTCTTAAGTGCTTCTACAATCAGCATGTTCTTGCATAACATTCTCTCAGGGTCCTGATGGTGGTCACCGTGTACCCATTAGGAGGAGGGTTCCCTCAGTCCACAGCCATGGCTCCTCATGTTCTGTGGGAACAAGCCCTCTTTCCCTCAGGATAAAAGCGGCCAAGAGTAGTAGAGTATTGCGTTATATGTAGCCTACTGTAGTGTATATAGCATCATCAACAGCGAAGGTCATCAATGGTGATAGATGGGATGTCAGCAGTTTAATTGTGCTGTGGGGCAAAACTAGCCCATATGTATTAAGCAAAACATGACCTTTTTTGACCGATTCACTGCAGGGTTGTGATTGTGATTTTAAATGGAGGTCCAATGCTCCAACAAAATATATATGTGAGGCTGCGGAACTATTTGATTCCATTATCCTATAACTCGACTGGTATGGGGATTGTAAACAGCTGCTAACAGGCCTAAATTATTCATAGTCATTTCTGATGAGAAAATGGCACATGCACATAGGGAATTACATTATGAGACTGTAAATCTGCAGGAGCTAAAGCAATTCACCCTAGAGGTGGAGTCTGAGTTTCCCTACTCAGAAAGTAATGAGAAACCTAGTGTCAGCCAGGCATCTGCAGGTGATATGTTCTTGAATGTCCATTAAACAAAGGCCCCTATAGCAAAAAGTGTATAGTTGAATTAAAATACATAGCCTAGGTAGGCTATTCATCACTAATAGGCCTACGGTAGCCTATAAACCACAAGATGTTATCAAGAAACTTGAGGACCTGCATTTTCCATAGGAAGAGCTGACTCAAGTTCTACTAAAATGTCAGTGTCTCTATAAAAATGCTGCTTATAGCCTACAATATGGGTATGCAATCCTGAAGTCCTTTAACCATATGGGGTGAGGACTCAAGTTGGGGCATGTTAAAGGAAATATGAGTTATTATTGGATTACTCGAATAAGGAGAAGACAAATTCCCTTTTTTAAATATGTGCTTTCTTCCATCCAACAATTCCCCATTTGATATGAACACACATCACATGTTGTACTCCAGCTGCACGTGAGCTCATGCGCGCATGCCAACCCTCGTGCGCATGATCGCCTCATGCCAAACTACGGTTTGAGTCGGGAGCATCTTTTCCTTGTCTCTACAAACTCATGGTGGTATGCTGAAATTTTAAATGGTCGCATCACAGGATCCGCCAGTTTTGGAAATGCTACTAATTCACCTGGGACAAATAACTGTCTGAATAGACGCTTCAGGACACTAGACAGCTCTCAATCATGTTTGAATGACACCGTCTCTTCACTCTACAGTTTTTTTTGATACATCGACACAGTGCTATGAAATGGACCTTGAACCAGTGACTAGCTGTTGAAATGCACTTAACGGATATCATCTTGGGTGCGCTCATCACTGTGATCACCGTTGTCTCTCTATGTTCGAACTTGCTGGTGCTTCTATGTTTCATTTATAGCACCGAGGTACGCGCTCAGGTGCCGGGAGTCTTTATCCTGAATCTGTCATTTTGCAACATCATCATCGCTATAATGAACATGCCCGCAACATTGGCTGGAGTTGTCACAAACCAGAAGCCATTTGGTGATGCGTTTTGTTCCGCAATTAGTTTCATGGAGACATTTCTGACAGCCAACACCACTCTCAGTATGGCTGCGCTGAGCATCGACAGGTGGATAGCGGTGGTTTTCCCGCTCAGCTACTCCAACAAGATGCGCTATAAGGACGCACTTGGAATGCTGGCATACGCTTGGCTCCATTCGTTTGCCTTTTCCATTTGTGCGCTGTTACTCTCTTTGGTTGGATACAGCCATACATACGCGTCTTGCACTCTGCACTTGACCGAAAGAGAAAAGGGACGGACGAAGTTCATCGCGTTTTCAGTTGTATTTCTTATCGCCAGCTTTTTGCTCCCCCTAATCATCCTGTGTTTCACATATCTGAAAGTTCTGAAAGTTGCCCGTTTCCACTGCAAACGAATAGATGTCATAACGGTGCAAACGCTGCTTGTTTTAGTGGATATCCATCCCAGGTATGCGACAAGTTCGAGGTTGAGTTTAAAAATAAAATAAAATAAATATCAGGGCCTTTTCTCTGCACTGCATTGAACATTTGTTATAACTATGACCATGGTTAAAGCATTAATTTTCAACATTACATGTGACATTTTATCTTTTTCAGTGTGAAACAGCGGTGCCTCTTAGAACAGAAAAAGAGGAGACAGAGAGCAACTAAGAAAATCTGTATATTCATTGGATCCTTTGTTCTTTGTTTCGCGCCCTATGTAATAACAAGGTGAGTTAATAAGTAGCCTAATATCTAGACAAAAGTGGTGGGTCATACCAGATTATTAACTACCACACTTGGGAAATCCCTCCCATCAGCACATGTCTATGATAAAAGACAAAATTGTCTCATGTGATGTGTGTGACAGTGGCACTGGCAGCCATGAAGCTCCATATACCTGTAGGCTACCTGTTTATTTCTCCCTTCATTGTCTCAGAGCAAGAAATGTAGCCTAACAACTAGGCCTATTAGTACTTTACAGGGCTCCAGTCCTAGGTCATTGAATATGGTATTCATGTCTCATAAGTCATTAAGTAATGTAATTGTGCAGGCGGAATGCTGCCTATAGCACATGTGATCTTCTCATCATTATTTACTAAATAATTAAATTTACTAAAATGACCAAAGTACAGTAATTACAGTCTAAGCACAGTCTATTTCTGGACATTCAAAAGGGCGGACAACAGAGAAGACCCCCCTTTTCATGTAGGCCTAAGTTATAGAAAGCGCAAGTTTCCCAGTAATAATGAATACTTTGAATTTGATGGTGGTGTTAAGTGTTCGTGAAAAGGTAACATGTGTGAATGGGGAGCATGAATTCTGGAAATAAACTACTAAAGATATTACACAATTCCCCTTTAAGTGTCTATATCTAACAGAGATGCTAAGTCTTTGGACGCCCCCACCCCCTCCAAAAAAAACCCCAACAAAAACCCAACAACAAACATAACAATAACAACAACACGCAAACACACACACACACGCACGCACGCACGCACGCACGCACGCACAATAAACTCTTCAAGGGTCTGCCGTGGGTGATTAGGAGAACCCTGATTAGGAGAACCCTTTGAAACATGAATATATGGTTGAAAGTGAAATGGCAGACAAGCATTTGCTGTAGTTCTGCACTGCATTTCAGACACCATAATTTCTTGATCATGGGTTTTGACTTCAAAAACGAGGCTGTCCTATTTAAGGATTTCAAATGATAGTTTAGGCTGATATCACCTGATATCAATTTTATTTAATCCTATTTGTGCCCAAACATGAATGCATACAGTGTGTGCATGAGAGAGAGAGAGAGAGAGAGAGAGAGAGAGAGAGAGAGAGAGAGAGAGAGAGAGAGAGAGAGAGAGAGAGAGAGAGAGACAGAGAGATAATGTTTTGAGAGAGACACAGACATTCAACAGAATAGACACCACAAGTGTGTATCAAAAGGGAGTCTAATCACATCTTGCTTATTTCTCGTAGGTTAACTGAACTGACACCAGGCATCCATGTGAACCACCACTGGGGGATTCTGAGTCGATGTCTCGCCTACAGCAAAGGAGCGCTCGATCCGTTTGTCTACTCCCTCCTCCGCCAGCAGTACAGGAAGGCTCTGATCAACATGACCAACCGTGTCCTGGGCCGCGACACATACCTGTCATCCTCTGGCCACAGCAGCTCTGCGGACATGGACAACAACAATGATGCTGCTGGTGGTGCTTTTCAGAGAGTCAGCTAGTCGCTTTAAAAGCTAAAAGGCCAAGCTAACCATTAACTTATCTACAGGCTGAGAGGAGCTGACATCCTCTTAACCATGCACCAGCACTGTGTGGGACCAGCCCTGGAGGGGAAGAGAAAGAAAGTGCTGAGTCAGCGAGTGACTAATGGCTTTGACCACCCAAGAAGAGGGAGGTAGTCTGTTAACTACTTACAGTACTGTACACTGAGAGAATGCTGATGATGCAGTCAATAGAGGTGACTGTCTGTGTTCTTTGTAGCCTTGCCCCCATACGAAAGCAGGTGAGCACGGTTCAGAAGAGACTGAACACTTCTGCAGGGTGCAGTGTGTGACAAGGCCATATCTGTCAGCACTGTTCACCTGTGTTTGAAAGTCAATGTGATGGACAGTAAAAAGTACTTCCAGAGGTCTTGGGTATATGTAGGCCTACTGAACTATGTTGATGTTAGTATTGTTAAGTGATACTTTGTTAATGTACTGTAACACTGAAGGTTATGCTTTGCCTGTAGGCCCTAGCCAGCCCACACCCTACTAGTTATACAACACCTTCGGCGTTGCTTCTAGTCAGGCCAAGAGCAATGTAAATATCATTTCTGATCTGCAGAAAAATCGGGAACTCCACCCACATTGCTGGAAACCAGTCAACCAGTAGCAAATTTAGGGAAGCGGGTCAACCATGCCGTTTGGGAAACGTTAATTCGGAGGCTCTTGGTCAGACCAAGTCTCAGAGAGGTTTGAAAGTCGATGATAATCAGGCTATGTACCGGTAGGCCCTATCTGTGTTTGAGGAATATAATCCAGCCACAGTCACTCAACGTACTGTATCTGCAAGGGACACATTGACACATTTCATTCTGTCTGGATTGATTGATTTAGCTTTTAATTGGCTGGGTCTATTGTAAAATCCCAGAGTATGTTACACCATAGGTTTTCCACTGTTTCGTTTAAACACCAAGTGGGTGTTTCTACCCCCTGAAAAGAGTGGCACCTCTCACAACCTCACAAGTCCTGCAGCACATGTCACTGAGTAAAAACCCCTAATAAATACTGTTCACAATTTAACAGTCTCTTCTTCATACCATATTTCCTGTTTTTTTTTGTTTGTTTTTTTTTTAATCAGAGAAATGAGCCAATTTGTATACAATGCAGAAGAAGGGAATTATTCTGTAATACCACTTCTATGGAAACCAAACCAACGGCAAGAAAATGCGCACGTAACACGGAGTCTCTTTAGGTTATCTTCCTTTAGCTTATTTTTTCCATGGGAATCCTCTTCCTACTCGGCCAACACCAGGACTACATGTAAACTTCACAGTAAGTATAGGGTGGCTAACCAGTGTTTACCATGGAAAAGAAACACCTACTAGTAATTTGGACGATGTCCACGCCTCCTGGACAGACGACGAGCTGCTGTAATTTGATCGTTTTGGGAGTTGCGCGGAATATTCTTCTTGCAATACAAAGTTTCGACGGGTGGTAATAAACTTCAAGAGAGCAGGCTACTGGGGGCTGCCACATCACAGTGCACAAAGAGCACACAATGCTTTCCTTGCTCATAGTTATAAGTATCTTGGCTACAGGTTTCGGTGTGCCACGGAGATGTGAACCTGGGGACGAGACATTAGGTGATGTTGACCACGATTTCATAGCCTACATTATTAATTAACTTGTCATGCGCGTAATAACATTTCAGGTAGCCACGCGCTGCGTATTGTAATTGTAGGCTATACAACTAGATCGGTTTGGACGATTTTGTTAACAGCTTAGAGTTATTGTCTCCCATTTGAGATACTTGCTTAGTTAAGTTAGTTAAGTTTGCTGCAATAATATGTTAACGACGTGTCATAACACCTAGGATGGCATGATGGAGCTGCATGAGGAGTGACACCGTTGACTCAAACAATTGTCAACCATGGCATCGCTACCTTTGTTGTTGTTTTTCTACGTGCGTACGTTACTCTGAAGTCTTAAAGTCCAAAACAAACATGTTGAATGACCAAATACTCTCGGATGTGCTTGGAGAGTGTCCATTTATACATCTAAAGAAAATATCTGGTCTGAACTTTGTGAGTGCTCTCTGCTACCATCTGGTGTCCAACGAGATGGCCAACTCAACTTCATCTGGTACTGTGGTGAATTACTATTTTTTATCTGATGTATTTCTCCCCCAGGAAGATGCAGAAGTCCAAACGAAGAAAAAGGTAAGCTCTCTATGTTGCAAGAGTAATAGAAGGCTTAGCAATATAGTTTGTGCTGTAGGAAGCCATGCAGAAACAGCCTACCAACTATATACCGTTCCCCATGAATTGGAATGTAAGCAAATGTAGTCATCATCATGAGAATAAGTGATGTCTGTTTTAATACTCTAAAGCTCCTTCTTGGATGGGGGATGTGCATGCATCTCTTGGCTCCTGTGACTCATTGGTTCAGTAGAGTGTGGAGGTCTTGAGGTCATGCCCCGAACGTCTCTAGCAAGGAAGGAAAACACACACAAATGCCGGGGCACACATCACATGATATGACACGTTTCCCCAGACGGAACGGGGGTTGGTGTGTGTGTGTGTGTGTGTGTGTGTGTGTGTGTGTGTGTGTGTGTCTGTGTCTGTGTCTGTGTCTGTGTGTGGTAAAAGAAGGCTGTGGAAAGGAAAGGAAGAGAGGTTGCAAAGAAAATGCGATGAAGGAATAGGGTAAAGGAAGATGAGAGAGGGGAGGATGTTCTTTAACCACAAAAGACTGCATGTGATGAGCCCAGTGATGCCTCAGGCCTAGTCAATTATTCACACACCTGCTCAACATTCTTCAGTCATCAGGCCTAAGTTGACATGATCTATATGTCAGGCATAATAGACCTGTATTTATTGGAAAATCTTGCTGACCTTGATCTGAAAAAGAAAGCTGGTAGGATTTTGCTCTTGAAACGTACACAATCTGTCCAGAGGCATCTGAGCGTAAATTACTTTTAAAATGTCTGTTCTGCTACTCCAGCAAGCAAAGTAAGAGAGCATTTTTTTAGGGTCAGAGAATCAAACGAGACACAATCAACAGTCCTGATCCATTTCATGAATGGGGCAGCCAAGGCCTAAGTGGGTAAGGAGATGGGCTTCAGATCAGAGGGTTGCAGGTTTAAATCCCACACCCTATCCCGCTCCATTGCTGAGGTGCCCTTGAACATCGCACCTAACCCCCCCCATTGCTTCAGGGACTGTAACCCTGTAATATTCATAAGTCGCTTTGGATTAAAAGCGTCAGCTAAGTGTAATGCAATGTAATGTAATGAGTGGACAATATGGTGATGAGTTGCATGCGTTTTCCTCACGTGTGCCCTCATGTGTCCATAGCCGCCTGCACAGACATGGCTCTGGCCTATTGTCAGGACGTCCCCTACCGCCACATCATGTTCCCCAACATCGTGGGCCACCGTAACCGCGTGGAGGCGGAGCTGGGCGCGGAGTACCTGCTGCTGAGCGTGCTACACGGGCTGCTGAACGGAGAGTGTTCCGAGGAGCTGAGGCTGCTGGGATGCTCCGTGCTGGCGCCCCGTTGCCATGACGGCCGGATGCTGAAGCCGTGCCGTACCTCCTGCGAGGCCGTGCGGCGCGGCTGCTCGCACGCCTTCGAAGGCATCGACATGGCCTGGCCCTACTTCCTGGACTGCGACCGCTTCTTCGTCAGCAACCAAGAGGGCTGCTACGACCCGCTGTCTGAGTTTAAAGGTAGGCTTCTGGATTTGCCAATGGAAGGAGCAGCCATGTCCTAACAACCATAGCCTGATGGTTTGGGAGTTGGTCTATCCTCTAGCCCTAACCTTTGCTACAGGGACGGTAGCCAAAACCCTGTACTTAATAACTATGTTGCTTTGGATAGAAGCTTCAGTTAAGTATAATGTAATAGTGAATTACAGGGCACGCCAGCTGTCCTAGACTATAAGGAGGACTGCTACTGTATGACCAGCTGTCTGGGTTTAGGTAGGTGTGATGGCGTGTCCATTACTAGGGTTGTGGGTGGACTGATTGTCTAACGTAAATAAGTCTCGCTCTTTGGTGTACCAGTCAAAACCCCAGTTTGGTTGCCCAGAAGGCCCTTCGTTACAGTAGAGTCCTGGAAGCATGGGGATGTGAGAGGCACAGGTGGATACCAGTTATGTTACACTGTTTGTTTTCAACCTCCCGGGCTTCCACCCTGAGAGGTGATTATCCTGGCATGGCCAGTAGCCCAGTTTGGAGTTCATCTGGTTAAAGGGGTATGCCCAGTGCTTAATTTGCCAAGCGAGAGGTCCCGGAGTGCAGAGGATGGGTGGCTCCCCCAAGAGGGGGGGTCTATAATGCCTTTCCCTGAGGTTNCATCCAAGGTTCCGGAGCTCTCGTCTGAGGTTCCGGAGCTAGCTCCCCCTTGCTCCCCCTCAAATTAAGCACTGGGTNTGCCACTATTTTGGGGATTAATACATTTAAAATCGTTGGCTGGGGTTTATAAAGGTGGTAAAGTGTCTTATTTTTCATGTTTAGCGTTGTCTTGCTTTAAGACAAGTTAAAAGAGGGAATATGTCGCTAAGCTAGTGAAAGTCAATGGATCCGTGTAGCATTCTACACGGATCCATTGACTTTCACTAGCTTAGCGACATGCTACAGTAAGGCATACCCCTTTAAGCGTTTGCCAGTTTGGGGCACTGGTTAAACTGCAGAGTGTGACTATGGATGCATGAGCACATACGAGTGCAACAATTCATTACAATTATATTCCTCTCCCCCTTACAGTTTAACCCATATTACCCTGATGCTGCATATACATGTACGTTGTTTGACCTTTGGCACCTGGAGCGAAATATATGCTGCATTCAGGCTCTTGAGATTTCAGTTTTTCTAATAGAAATGTGGGTGAGCTGAATGAACAAAGTCTAATGCCAAATGAGGGTCCTAGCTTTTCAATGCAACTTATTTCATGTTTTTATGTGCTTCGGAGGCTGAGATATTTAGGTTTTTATAGGTAGAGGGCACCTTTTCCCAAATAGAGCTTAGGCATTCAGCAGGCATGCTGGTGAGGTGCCTTAGGCTAAAATGGGTTAAAGAAAGCCTTATTAGGACCATGGAAAGAAAAATAATAACAACTGACATGTGTGGAAACATGGCAGTCCCACCATAATTTCAGCCATTGTTTTAGACTTTGGCAGTGTTATGAGTTCAGGGAATTGAACGAACTTGAGGTAGTATGTTGAAACACTCAAGTTTTACTACACCGTTGTTTTTTTGTTCTACATTCTCAGCAAGGCAAGAGATTGCCTTTGCCAACTTCACTGATGAACCCTCGACCATCATCCAGTTCACTTACCACACCAACGCGCAGATGTGGAGCACCCTGAAGCGCACGGCTGCAAAGTGTTCCCATATCTCTCGCACTTACAGCATTGGACGAAGTGTCGACGGCAAAGACCTACTTGTAATCGAGTTCTCCAATAATCCTGGACAACATGAGCTATGTGAGTAACGCTGAAAATATCACTCTGACATGTTTTATGCATTGTCCCATGATTTTAAAGGAAAACTTCTGCCAATTTCAATATGCTGTTGTATTGCTCACGCTACCCTTGACTTGTCTGTACACGTTGATGCTGCATGTTTCGACTCAGCCCTTTCCGAGATCTAAGTAATTCTAATGGGGGCAGATTTTTTTTACATTAACATTTAACATAGGCCTGCTCCAAATATTATCCCAAAAGGTATCGCTGTTTGCTAGTTGTCTGCTGATGTTCCATAACCTTTTGGTTGTTATTGGGAATAAGTCAAGATGTTTTTTTGAAATGTAAACAAACACCTGCCCCCATTACAATGACCAGGACCTCGGAAAAGGCTGAAGAAAAAAAATAAAAATCTCATGTACTGACAAGTCCAGAGTAGTGTGAGCATTACAACTGCATGTCGAAATTGGCAGAAGTTACCCTTTAACAGATACAGTACTAACATGGTAAAGAAAGAACATGATACTGACGTAAAATGTCGAAACACATAATATAATTTACTCTGATATCAAAATCAATACCACAAAACCGAAAGTAAAGCATGGACACATCACATGCCTGTTGTGTTCATTCATCCCTGTAGTGGAGCCGGAGATGAAGTACGTGGGCAACATGCACGGGAACGAGGTTCTGGGCCGGCAGCTGCTGATCTACATGGCGGAGTACCTGTGCTCCGAGTACCTGCTGGGCAACGAGCGCATCCAGACGCTCATCAACACCACGCGTATCCACATACTCCCCTCCATGAACCCAGACGGCTATGAGCTGGCTGCTGCTGAGGTAGCTGATCGCAACGACCCTGAGTTCAACCAGGAAGTAAATATCCGTCAATCGCTAAAACCCGCGGCTCGATTCCCGTCCCTCCGACTGTCTCGGCTGTCTCGTGCGTCCGCCTGCAGAACCCGGCTCAGCTAGGCTGGGCCGTTTCAGCATCCTACCACCAGGCTGTGTCTGTGGCTCAGGATGGGGAGTTAGTGTTGCTGAGGTCACTATCATGCCCACATCACTCACACAAGGTTGTCTGTTATTAGTTCAGTATCAGTTAAACAAGGGCCAAAGGTAGCAAGTAAATAGCACACTAGAGTTTCTTAAATGGGAATCTATCTGGAAATTAATGGAGAATTCTGTTCAAATTCAACATGCAGCTTTAGTGCTTTGCATATTGTTCATACTTCAAATACCATTCCAAAAGGTATGCACTCGGAGCAGACACTTTACAACACAGTAATACCTTTTGGGATAATATTTGGAGCGTGTTAAAAATGTGTTATAAATAAATAATAAACCCATGCCTTAATTAGCTGGCCAGCATTTCAGAAAGGATTGAACGAAAATGTCAATGCCAAAGTGATCTATACAACTGCTTGTTGAAATTGACTGGAATTATACTTTAAGATTTGTCCTTGCTTGGTTTTATCCATTGGTCTTGTTTTTTGCATTTAAACAGAATAGTTTGAATTGTCAATCCAGCATTCCAGAACATGTATAGGTGCAGGACAGCTGGTTGTAGGAATGCTCATGTCCTAAGTTCTCACTAATGATACCATACTTACCTTACTTTCTGTTTCAAACTAGAACTAAGACAGTTCTTAGCAGGTGAATGGACACACCAGGGCTGCAAATCGATGAAAGATCTCATCTTTTGTTCATGATTATTAATATTTATAACATCACTTGGAGCTATTCAAGACAAATGAGATATTCATTTTGACAAATGAGATACAAAAAAATTATGTCCAGACCATACTTGCACTTTGCTTTTTGCTGTATCTGTTGTGTCCATCTACCTCACACGAATCAACCCTCAGAATAACATAGACAAACAAAGCTGATAAAATTTTACTTCTTTACTTTACTATACTTCACTTAAACCTCTGGCTTCATTCACTGTGAATCGGGTCAGCACGGACTAAGGCAGGGAACTGCCCTAAAAGGAACTAAACCTCAAAACACTAATAGGCCCTGAAGCAACCCTTTACCACCATGCTGAATGCTGTCACCCAGACTCTCAGTGCTGTTCGTTTCTCACACTGTGAAAGTGTGCGTTCAGAGCACAGCCTAATATCCTTAGACCAGAGTGTACCACACTAGTGACCTCTACTGGGTTTTATTGGACAAAGCAATGGGCTACAGTAGTCCACTGCTATAACAGGCAGCAAATTCCAGAAAAGAGTGTCATGCGAAATACTAACAGTGAATTCAAGTGTTTCAAAATGTTAGGCTAATATCTGAATGCATAGGTTAACAGTTGTTTCCTCTGACTGGGCACAAGTTCAAGTGATAGCATTCAGTTCAGCTATTGGGCTGCTCATAAGAGAACACATGCAGTGTGTGTGACATCATTAAATATTCAAAACAAATTAAAACAAAACTGGATATAGAAGCTGAAACAAAGGGAGAATAATCATTTATTAACATCAACAATCATCAACAATCATTAACGTGGGTGCAAACTGAAAAAGCTAAATATGAATATTTAAATTTAGACGATACAACTCTGTGACTGGACACTGATCTGATATAAGTCCAAGATAACTCTATTGCCTCGGGTACACTTAATATAAAAGGCTTTATACTGTAGAGATCGTTATAATCCAAATTCGACTCCATTTACATTACTTACAAGTTCGATAACCGTGTTGGTCCACCAAGAAATTCTCATCTTTCTCTTCAAAAATATAATCCTTTCATACTTTCGTACACTGCTACAAAACAATCTTTGAGTGCTACTTCTCTAATTTGAATGCTTGTTCCCTTACCGTTCAACTGTTACTATATTCCTATCATTCCAACATTTGAGCTTTGAAACCTGCCCTGTCAATAACATGCCATTTGTTTTTCAGTGGCTGTTTCTGAGTAAGTACTCAAAACAAAAAGCGAAATGAAGAACTTTTACAATAACAATGAGTGTATGAGTAAATGAGCGTTCATCTGAAGTGCATCAACTTGTCCTGGTCTCATGACGGCCGCTGTATAAAATCTTTCAGGGTCCTATCTTAAATGGCTGGACGAGTGGGCGCCGCAACGCTCAGAACATCGACCTGAACCGCAACTTCCCGGCCCTGACCAGCATCGCCTACAGCCGCCGCCGCTACAGGCGCTTCAGGGTCGACCACATCCCCATCCCCGACTCATACTGGTTTGGCAAGGTAGGGACGACTCTCCATTATGTCTGGTGTAATCCATCCTGCTCCAACATGTCATGGTATAACAACAATGTGGATTACAACAATAGAGTGTTCTGGCTCATTATTGTCTTTATTTGTTTATTTGTTAATTTGGTTGTTTTATGAAGAGTAAAATTCCCTATATTTCATAGTCACTGACTAAACTTGCAAGCAATCCTCTGTGCATTAGCCTTTGGCATGTCATTGGTATAATGGTAATACCACACCAGCTCTTAAACGCGGTATGCAGAATACATCTCCCATATCACTGCTATGTTTAATAGTAGAAGGCAGACATTTTGTACTGGATTTATGAAGTTGTACGTTCTGAACATATAGGATCGAACTGCAACAGCAACTTTATGATTACCAATGGTGTCCTTGCACAGCTGGCAAATAATTCAAAAGCGGTCCTTGAGCAGTCTTCTAATTTTCAACAGTGTATTTAGTCAGGATCTCTGAAGTCCTGCCCCAATGTTTAATAAATGCTCGCTTGTGTAACATGTTTAGTCTTCTAAATTTAGTTTTTCTTTAACTTGCCTATTTTTCCACAGAACCATTTAAGAATATAAGGGTTATGGTTAATACTTATATATACTTTGTGTGTGTGTGTGTGTGTGTGTGTGTGTGTGTGTGTGTGTGTGTGTGTGTGTGTGTGTGTGTGTGTGTGTGTGTGTGTGTGTGTGTGTGTGTGTGTGTGTGTGTGTGTGTGTGTGTGTGTGTGTGTGGCACTCATCTATGGTAGCCTTGGCCATGTTCATAAATTGTGTGTCAGAGGTTTGCAAATAGCTGGACTAAATAAGAGGAACGCAAAATAGATAGCCAAGTACTGTTCAATATCTGCAGTTATAGGCAGTCTGCATATTTGGAGGAGGAGATTATTGCTACTTTAATATTGTTTGGGGCGCTGTATTTTGTATGTATGTTTCTCAATAATTATTGGTCCTCCCAAATAAAATAATCAAAATGTGTGTGTATACTATGTGTATGTGTGTGTGTGTGTGTGTGTGTTTTCCTCTCTTCTCTTTCTCTACTCTTTAGCACATTCAAGGACCGTTATGTATGATAATATGCTATATAAATAATATTGATTGATTGATAAATTGATGAAACAGTATTAACGTAGAATCAAGACCTATCCTCCTTACACAGTTCAGCCCAATACCAGTGCCCAGCGAGTCATTTCTTGCCCTGTATGCCCCTGTCCTCCAGGTGGCGCCAGAGACATATGCTGTGATGAAGTGGATCCGCTCCATCCCATTTGTGCTCTCAGCCAGCTTGCATGGGGGTGAACTGCTGGTGTCCTACCCCTTTGATTTCTCCAAACACCCCCAGGAGGAAAAGATGTTCTCATCTACACCAGACGACCAGGTGAGGTTTCACACACACCTTTTTAGCCGTGCTGCATGACAGGGAAATAAGATAAGATAAGATAAGGTAAGATAAGATATGATATTGTCTGTTTGCACAGAAATGTGTCTTGCATGTCACTTCTCCACAATCCACATATAAACCCACATTAAAAAGGCATAGAACACAATATGGCCTATAGCCCCCATATTCAACTAGCGGCGGACATCTATCTCTTGCCCTTGAATAATTCTTAATTGTTTTTTTGTTTTTTTTCTCGAATTATACCCAAATAAATTCGTTTTGAATGCTAATCTCCTCTTAAGAGTACAATAAAGTTTTGAGCAACTTGAGTATTTATTATTGGCTGTTCCTTGCATTTAATCAACATTGCATCAAATATGCCGTTTTCTTGTTGACAAAACCTGAGGTGTCCTCCTCTTTGTTGGGTCCGTATTATTGCAGCTACACTTGTAAATTCTTACTATGCATGTCAGGACTGCATAAACAAAGTCATAAGCAACATTTGAGCTTTGTTTGAAAAGTGTTACCTTCCGGCTTACTGGTTTTCTCTCTAAGAAATAAATCTTAATGAATGCAGTCTGCAAATATAGGCTATCAGATGATCTTAAGTCATTAAAAAAATACTGAAGGGTGGCAATGAGAGCAAGGCAGGCACCTCACCCCACACTGCTCCAGAAAAATGTAGGCCCTGTATGAGAGAAATGTTCTCCCCTCCTGTCACTTGAAATTAAATATCTGCTGTGTGTGTGAGTGCGTGTGTTTTGTGCTTACAAAGGCCTTGTGATTTTTTGTTATGTGTTGTTTCCCCCCTTATTTTTTTCACAATATGCTATTATGGCAGATGTTAGGGGGTGGGGGTTGGCCCTTTATTGGGAGGAATTTGGAAAAACTGGCCCTCTGGGACTTTTAATTGAGTACTCATGGCCTATAGAGCAGCATTTCCCAACCTTTTTTGTTCTGCGTACCCCCTAAGCCATGTTGTCGTATGAAGAGTATGCTCATGCATGCTCCATATACTGTATATTCGGCTATCCCAAAGTGGCTACACTCCATGTATTTGTTATTATTACATTTCTCCATGTACCCCCTGAGGTGTGCTCGCGTACCCCTAGTGGTACACGTACCCCTGGTTGGGAAACACTGATATAGAGTATGGTCATCTAGGTCCATAAGCTGTACTGTATAATATGCATTATGCTGTGTATTATTTTTTAGGAACAATATGCTGTTGTACAGTATATATACACTGTAGTTTACTGTAATATAAGGAAAATGTAACAATACTAGATGTATATGACGCCCTTTCATGGAAATATATTTCTGATTAACTAACAGGTATTCAAGCAGTTGGCTAGGATCTATGCTGATGCCCATGCTGAGATGGCTAGCAACAAGACCAACCGATGCGGTGGATCCTTCTCCAATAAAAGGGGCATCATTAATGGTGCCGAGTGGTATAGCTTTGCAGGAGGTATGTTACTTACTGGGCTTCACTTTCACAGATTGGAATTAGTTTGCTTTAAGAACTGTCAGATGGCTGTCATTCTGTAAACCTGCTGTAATTTGCCATTTACACGTGCGCACGCACGCACGCACACACACACATACACAACACACACACACACACACACACATACACAAACACACACACACACACATACACACACACACACACACACACACACACACACACACACACACACACACACACACACACACACACACACACACACACACACACACACACACACACACACACACACACACACACGTCTTACTAAAGTTTTCAGGGATATACTGTATGTAGCCAAAAAAATCCTCATTATCAAACACAGTGAAGATTCTATGCGCAGGTACGTCACGTGACGCGTCTAAGTTGATAATGAGGATCTGTTGCAGTTGGGGTAGAGAGTCAGCAAGAAGAGCCCATCTTTGCACCATCTCTGTTTGGGGTGTCAATGTGATTGCAAAGACACTTCATTCCTGTATGCATCTTGCCTCGCTGAGTTTTTGTAGCAAAGTTTGTGTCTGGCAGCACGATGAACATGCGCACGCCCAGTAGTGTTGCCGTGGTAACCAACCACTTCTTCAAGTGAACAACGAGTGGCAAATTAATTGTTATTACAGCATTTTTAAAGAAACTTTGCCAGCGATTAAGTGTAACAGTGTTACGGAATAAGCAATAAGCCACTTGAGTCTGTGGATTTGTTTTCGATTTATAATGTGTTAGGGGAGGTTTATGGCACTCCGCTTTGCATCATGCCCCACCACTCCCCTTACCCGTTATAAATCGAACACAAACCCATGGCCTCTCGTGGCTTATTGCTCACATAAATATCTTGTTTTGCAACAAATGTAGGTGCATGACAGTAGGGTTTGCGTACATGCTGCTGTGCATAGCAGCTGTAAACATTTTGTGTGTTTTTTTCCCCCAATTGATCTCCTTTTCAGGTATGGCCGACTTTAACTATCTCCACAGTAATTGTTTCGAGGTGACAGTGGAGCTGGGCTGTGACAAGTTCCCAAGTGAGGAGCAGCTCTATCCAGAGTGGAAACGCAACAAAGAGTCTCTCCTCAGTTTTATGGAAGCGGTAGGTTCAATATAGCCATGAGAATCTTTGCACATCCTCCTGGTTAAAGGGTAACTCCAGCCAATTTCAACATGTAGTTGTAATGCTCACGCTACCCTGGACTTGTCAGTACCTGAGAATTTTTTTTCTTCTTCAGCCTATTCCGAGATCCTGGTCATTGTAATGGGGGCAGGTGTTTGTTAAAAAAATAAATAATAAAAAATCCCAAAAACATCCAAAAGGTTATGCAACATCAGCAGACAACAAGCAAATAGCGATACCTTTTGGGAAAATATTTGGAGTGGGCCTCTGTTAAGAAAGTTTTTTAATGTAAACAAAATCTGCCCCAATTAGAATAGCTCAGATCTCGGAAAGGGCTGAGCCGAAAAAATGCAGCGTCAACGGGTACTGTCGACTCAAAGGTAGTGTGAGCATTACAACTGCATGTTGAAATTGTGTGGAGTTATCCTTTAAACTGTATAGTATGTTTTTTGTTGTTGTATCTATCCAACTGTATCCATGTTGTGTGATATTTAATTCCATGTTTGTCATGTACTTGAAAACACTGTGTAGAGGTACTGAGAACAAAGTAGGACATGTATTGAAATTGCCATAAATTATCAGTAAATTGCACGGAAACACACAATGGCATAATTTATGGCACCTGAAACAACATGGATCCTTGAATGACTACTATGAAGAACACAATTAGTATCAGCATCCTATCAGTTTTCTGTGGAGCCCCTGTGAGCTCCTGTCCATGTGGCATGTTTCAGGTACATCGAGGCATCAAGGGCGTGGTCAGGGATGAGCATGGCAACGGAATCAAAGGAGCAACCATAACAGTGAAGGGGATACGTCATGACATCACCACAGGTGAGCATCATCTTTCCAAGAAGGTGTCAGCGTCTTGTAAAAATGGCTATTCTTAAATGCATGAAATTTGCAACATCAGATATGCTTCTTTGGAGCCCAAAAAAAGTTTTCTTTTATTTGCTGCAATGAAATTTACTTCAGTGTCGCTACGAATAAAAAAGTGTATGTGAGTAGATGGGAAGGTACAGGTTTATCTGCCCTGTGCTTACCCAAATGAACTGGCTGCTTGTATGGAACACCTGTTCTATTTCTATCTATTAATGACAGATGCGTACTTCACAAATAAAACAAGCTCCCAGACACTCATGTCTAATAGAGACTAATTATAAAGCAATGTTTCAATCAAATGGACATCAACAACAGTGTGTGTTGGCATACGCCCAGCCTGTCTTGAGCACATTGTCTTGAGTCTAATCCCCTGCTCTTGTGTCTCCCTCCCTGGTGCACATGCTCTGCTGTGCTGCTGTGCTTCAGCTGAGGATGGGGACTACTGGCGTCTGCTCACTCCTGGGCTGCACATCTTGACCGCCACGGCATCAGGCTACAACAAGGCCGTCAAGCGCGTCAACCTGCCCCGGGCCATGACGCGGGCCGGCCGTGTGGACTTTGTCCTGAAGAAGGTGCCCTACGCGCCGGATGAGGACGACCTCTACATCCCTGGCCTCGAGACCTATGAGCGCTTTGACCCCTACAATCAGTTTGAGAGCTACTCGCAGAGGGAGCTGGGCGAGAACGGCGAGGAGCGACTGGAGAAGCCCTGGTGGTGGGCGTACTTCACCCAGACAGGCGACTCCGCACCCACCTGGCTGCTCAGAAACTAGAGATAGGGATCACCATCTGCAGTAGAGCTAGCACTCGGCCCAACCTAGCATGGTACACACCACCACGTCAGCACCACAACCCCGTCACAGCTAGCAAAGGAGCAGGCCGACAAAGAGAAACGCTACAATTGTCACTGTTTACACTTAACACATGTCAGCGTGGCCCTTGCCTCTTACATGTTGGTTTACAAATGGCCTTGAGCCAACAAAGCAGCTGAGAGTTTACGTAATGTTACAAGACACAGACAGAAATGAGAACACATGCCTCGTTTTATGTTGCTGACAAATGACGATAATGGATTTTGCCTGTGCTATCTTTCTCTCTTCTCCTGCTGAACTGAATGCCATTTTATATATTTCAGGGTAATTTGAAAGCAGCTCAGTCACAAGCACAGATTCATGGTGCACTATTAAAGGACAGATGAACTTTTAAATAGATGAGAAACTTTGAAAAAATGGCACTTTGTACACACATCCCACTGCATGCATTGCCTTGTGAGAACTAAACCTGTGTTACTTGTATTACCACTGTTGTCTTCACAAATTATCACAAATTATAGCGCAATTTCCGTATGATTACATTGTGAATCATTTGCATACACACACTTTAAAAAAAAATTTTTTTTTTTTGAGAATTTCTACTTTTTATTAAAAGTCCTTGAAAAGGTTATTGTTGTTGTCATGACAGCCATGCAACATTGAGCTGCAGGTGGCAGCAGAGTCCAGTTTTTTGACAGAATACCCTTTCTCTCTTAACCTTACCCAGCTTAACGAGGAGTAAGTTTGCTGTATGGGAGATTTTTTTTTAGCCATGTTCAATGCTAACATTCTTTCACATTTAGGTTTCTGTCTTACAGTATATGTGCTGCACTTCTATGATTTAAATGGAACGTAAACTGCTGGGTCGTTCATAGATTTAATGTCAATATTCATGTAGGCCTAAAGTACATGTCCCTGGACCATCAAAGCAGTCAAAAGAATTGTTTTTATCACATGAACCCTCCTCACTTACAAGCCAGAGCTCTGCTTCTATATAAAACAAATAGCTGCAAATATATAAATATGAAAGTGTCCCTTACTTTTTGAGTCGCTGACATTGTACTGTACCTGGGAACAATTTAGAAAGAGTGGTAAAAAAAATACATTTATAGAACATTTTGTTTAATCATGCCCTCATTTCATACTTGGGTAAGGGCATACAACATATATTTAAATAAAATGCCATTTTAATGTTTACTGAAAATTGGCATTGACAAGGCAGTGACTGCCCGATGCCCAAAAAATCTTGTGGCACTGTGTTTTTCCTTTGGTCATGATATGAAGTAGGCTACAGTATATGCTTTCAGTCAGAACTGGAGTCAGCAAATGAAATCCATGTGCCATTGACTTAAAGGATTTATCCGGAGTTGGAACAAGTTTGCCTGATTTTTGCATGTTTGGGATGAAATACAGTCACTCTAGAGCAAAATCAAGGCAAAAGGATGCGTTTTGAGAAAGTTTGATAATATCACGTTAGCCTCGTTAGCCATATCAGCTATGCAATATGAAAGATGCGGGCATCGTTTTTCGGCGGTTACACACATTTCAAAAACACAACATTTTAAAGTCTTGCACAGCTCAAAACAACGTCACACTTACCCCGTAATATGTTGAGGGTATCCACACATAAACCAAAGTGTCCAAAGTCCTTCATGTATTCTTGAAAGGTCTGCAGAATGTGTTTTGTGAAGCTACTACCTTGAGAATATCTAAATTACGGTCAAGACAACTATTTGACACTAAAGTCCACCAAGTAGATTGCCGAGTGCGTCGCACCATCAGCTGTGGTTACTCGCTATGGAAATAATCATAGCTGATGGTGCGACGCACTCGGCAATCTACTTGGTGGGCTTTAGTGTCAAATAGTTGTCTTGACCGTAATTTAGATATTCTCAAGGTAGTAGCTTCACAAAACACATTCTGCAGACCTTTCAAGAATACATGAAGGACTTTGGACACTTTGGTTTATGTGTGGATACCCTCAACATATTACGAGGTAAGTGTGACGTGGTTTTGAGCTGTGCAAGACTTTAAAATGTTGTGTTTTTGAAATGTGTGTAACCGCCGAAAAACGATGCCCGCATCTTTCATATTGCATAGCTGATATGGCTAACGAGGCTAACGTGATAGTATCAAACTTTCTCAAAACGCATCCTTTTGCCTTGATTTTGCTCTAGAGTGACTGTATTTCATCCCAAACATGCAAAAATCAGGCAAACTTGTTCCAACTCCGGATAAATCCTTTAAGGTCAAGTGACTGACTAATCATTTGAGAATATTCAGTTTCTCAGAGGTTGCTTTTGCTGTAAGCGTAATTGTCCAATCCATACAGAACATCTGGCCAATCAAGTTGACTGGATTTGAGGACACAGTATTTCATTAGATAAACCTTTTACCTGCTTACCCAATTACCTACCTTCTTGAAGTTTTTATATATTTTATACACAGGAGTGGTAAGTCTTCACTTTTCTTCCCGTTTTAATTTTAATACCGTAGCCCCATAATGCATGCAGTACCTCCTGTGGCATGCTGTAATTCATTGAAAAGTGATGCCTTAGTACTACACTACTATGCCATAACACAGGGCCTTTTAGTAATGCACTATGACTTGGTCATTGCTGTTCTGGTAACAGCAAATTTATAATGCCATGTCTTAATGGTTTTAATGGCGACTGTATTTGATTAGTTGTGTATGTGTATGTAGGCAGGGGCGCTGCCAGAAATGCTGGGCCCCATTAAAGATTCACATTTTGGGCCCCCTTAAGGGCCCCTCTCAGTGCTTGGGCCCCCTAAATGGCCCCTCTCAGTGCTTGGGCCCTTAGAATCTGTACCACTTTCCCCCCCCTAGCGGCCCCCATGTATGTAGGCCTACCTGGAATTAATTGTATATATTACATTCTTTGCAATTTTGCAATTTTAAGCTTTACCAGGGCCTCGAATCAATATGCGCACCATGCACCTACTGGTACACTGAGCACTTGTGTAGCTGTGTTGTCGTTGTCCCCCAGCCCTGGGGTCCACTTCACCTCTATCTGTTCTCTTTCCTGGCACTGGAGCCACACCAGGGACGGCGGCAGCGGAGGGTGACAGGACAAGCACCATGGAGGCGTAAATGACACACATGTACTACTGAAAGACGTGATGCTGAGGCGCTCAGTGGCACGAAGCCGTACACCACCTAGGGCAGTGTTTCTCAAACTTTTTCAGATCGAGGACCACTTTGTCCCCCCAAAAATGTTCAGGGACCACCTGTCAACTGAATTGACAGTTGACGGGTGCTAATTTCGATGCAGATCACTTACTTTTTATTCACATTTACAAGCCTGTCTTATTGTGGTGAAAATGAGACTTCAGCTATGTTTAGCTTTGTAATAATATTACAAATATAGTCTACTGCTAGCTTGTCTTGGAAAAGTAGAAATCCCCTCGCGGACCACCTGAGCTCTGTCGCGGGCCACCAAGGGTCCCCGGACCACACTTTGAGAATCACTCCCCTAGGGAAAAAATATGGCCATTTACAGTACAAGTGAGGCCCTGTCGTTCTTGTCAGTCCATTCGTACCTTGAGGTGTGCTGTGCTTACTGGTGATGTTGCCATTTCTGGACAGCTGGGAAGGAGCTGCTTTTTTTGAGGGTAGTGTTTGATGAAGGGTGCACTGTAGACTCTCAGGTTCCTCACTTCCTCCCGAGGTTTCGCTCTCTTGGGCAGACAGCGCTGAAGGCGACGTTCCGAAATATCCACAATCTATGAGAGCCAAGTGACCGCAGAGGGATGTCCTCAACCTGCCCTTCCAGCCTCTGGCCAGGCTTCACTCCCCTACAAGAAGACTCTCAAATTAATCTGCATTTTTTTTACTTTGCTGCTGCTGTCGGTCTATAAGTTATGGGTCCATCTCCTCTGTCTTGAGTATTCATATCGTTGTTTTACTTTGTTGTGACTATTTAGGTTACAAAACATGTTATAGAGACACACAATGAGAGAGAGAGAGAGAGAGAGAGAGAGAGAGAGAGAGAGAGAGAGAGAGAGAGAGAGAGAGAGAGAGAGAGAGAGAGAGAGAGAGAGAGAGAGAGAGAGATTGTCAAAAGGCTGTCACATGTTAACATGTCAAAGACATAAGAGGAGCACAGACAGTCATCCGGACATGTGGCCAACTCCTGGGCGTAATGTGGGTGGTGGGCCCTCTCAGTAATGTGGATGGTGGGCCCTCAGTAATGTGGGTGGTGGCCCCCTCAGTAATGTGGGTGGTGGCCCCCTCAGTAATGTGGGTGGTGGGCCCTCAGTAATGTGGGTGGTGGGCCCTCAGTAATGTGGGTGGTGGGCCCTCAGTAATGTGGTGGTGGGCCCTCAGTAATGTGGGTGGTGGGCCCTCAGTAATGTGGGTGGTGGGCCTGCTGTAGCGCAGTGTCTGCCTCTGGTCTGATGACTTCTGGGAATGCAGATCGCTGAAGTGCCCTGGGAAGGGTCAGTTGGTGGACTCCACTTCGCTCCACACGGCTGCCCCTTTACAACAACACACGGGGTGTAAGATGTATAGAGGAGGAGGTTCAGACGCTTTCTCAGCGTATGGGCTCTGGGTGTTTCTAAAGCACTCTGCAGAAGAACCGAGATTTCTAAAAAGTCTTCCCAATTCGCATGACCTCTCCGAACGGCATGCATCATTTACAGAGGACTAAAAGGAATTGGGGGGGGG